>NW_018404017.1:470147-471094 GCF_002113885.1 Mizuhopecten yessoensis
TTCTAATAGGCCGATCTCACTTAAAATTGGTCTAGGAATGATCAGCTCATGGTCCTGACAAAGTTAAGTTAACATTATACTATTTTTTACTCAAATTGGTACATATTTCAACAAAAAAATAAATACTGTAGACTCAGGTGACCGTTAAGGCCCATGGGCCTCTTGTTTTTTTAATTACTAAATTTGTATACTTAATTAATTAAAAAAAGAACTAAATATTGAAACATAGTAATTGGGACATTATTCTGAAATTATGCTTTATCACAGTAAGTTCTTGTAGATTTAAAATAAAAACAGTTATTTTATGGTTATCATACTGATTGACAGATGTAATACACTCTGATTAGATATAGTATGTTTGTACAAACCTTGAAATCTACTTTGCTTAGATCTAGTGGATTTGTACAGTTATTTTGCTTTGGCTCTTTAGATCCACATTGTTTAGATCTAGTAGGTTTGTACAGTTTTGCTTTGGCCGTTTAGATCCACATTGTTTAGATCTAGTAGGTTTGTACAGTTTTGCTTTGGCTGTTGTTTAGATCCACATTGTTAACTCACCTGGCACGAAGTGCCAAGTGTGCTTATGCCGTGGCGCGACGTCCGGCATCCGTCCGTCCGTCCGGCGTCCGGCGTCCGGCGTCCGGCATCAATATTTTACTTTAAACGACTTCTTCTTAATAACCGAAAGGCCTAGGGTGTCGATATTTGGCCAGAAGCAAACTTGGATGAAGGGCTACAAAGTTTGTTAAAATTAATGACCTTCACCTATTTTCAAGGTCACAGGGGTCAAATATGTCAAAAACTTTAAACATCTTCTTCTCAATAACCAAAATGCCCAGGGAGATGATATTTGGCCAGTAGCATGCTTGGGTGAAGGGCTACCAAGTTTGTTCAAATGAATGACCTTCAATTATATTCAAGGTCACAGGGGTCAATTGTATTAAAAA
>NW_018404017.1:472047-518418 GCF_002113885.1 Mizuhopecten yessoensis
TGTTTAGATCTAGTAGGTTTGTACAGTTTTGCTTTGGCTGTTGTTTAGATCTAGTAGGTTTGTACAGTTTTGCTTTGGCTGTTGTTTAGATCTAGTAGGTTTGTACAGTTTTGCTTTGACTGTTGTTTATATCTAGAAGGTTTGTACAGTTTTACTTTGGCTGTTTAGATCTAGTAGGTTTGTACAGTTTTACTTTGGCTGTTGTTTAGATCCACATTGTTTAGATCTAGTAGGTTTGTACAGTTTTGCCTTGGCTGTTTTGATCTAGTAGGTTTGTACAGTTTTGCTTTGACTGTTGTTTAGATCCACATTGTTTAGATCTAGTAGGTTTGTACAGTTTTACTTTGGCTGTTGTTTAGATCCACATTGTTTAGATCTAGTAGGTTTGTACAGTTTTACTTTGGCTGTTTAGATCTAGTAGGTTTGTACAGTTTTGCTTTGACTGTTGTTTAGATCGACATTGTTTTGATCTAGTAGGTTTGTACAGTTTTACTTTGGCTGTTTTGATCTAGTAGGTTTGTACAGTTTTGCTTTGACTGTTGTTTAGATCCACATTGTTTAGATCTAGTAGGTTTGTACAGTTTTACTTTGGCTGTTGTTTAGATCCACATTGTTTAGATCTAGTAGGTTTGTACAGTTTTACTTTGGCTGTTGTTTAGATCCACATTGTTTTGATCTAGTAGGTTTGTACAGTTTTACTTTGGCTGTTGTTTAGATCCACATTGTTTAGATCTAGTAGGTTTGTACAGTTTTACTTTGGCTGTTTAGATCTAGTAGGTTTGTACAGTTTTGCTTTGGCTGTTGTTTAGATCCACATTGTTTAGATCTAGTAGGTTTGTACAGTTTTACTTTGGCTGTTGTTTAGATCCACATTGTTTTGATCTAGTAGGTTTGTACAGTTTTACTTTGGCTGTTGTTTAGATCCACATTGTTTAGATCTAGTAGGTTTGTACAGTTTTACTTTGGCTGTTTAGATCTAGTAGGTTTGTACAGTTTTGCTTTGACTGTTGTTTAGATCGACATTGTTTTGATCTAGTAGGTTTGTACAGTTTTACTTTGGCTGTTTTGATCTAGTAGGTTTGTACAGTTTTGCTTTGACTGTTGTTTAGATCCACATTGTTTAGATCTAGTAGGTTTGTACAGTTTTACTTTGGCTGTTTTGATCTAGTAGGTTTGTACAGTTTTGCTTTGACTGTTGTTTAGATCCACATTGTTTAGATCTAGTAGGTTTGTACAGTTTTACTTTGGCTGTTTTGATCTAGTAGGTTTGTACAGTTTTGCTTTGACTGTTGTTTAGATCCACATTGTTTAGATCTAGTAGGTTTGTACAGTTTTACTTTGGCTGTTTTGATCTAGTAGGTTTGTACAGTTTTGCTTTGACTGTTGTTTAGATCCACATTGTTTAGATCTAGTAGGTTTGTACAGTTTTACTTTGGCTGTTGTTTAGATCCACATTGTTTAGATCTAGTAGGTTTGTACAGTTTTACTTTGGCTGTTTAGATCTAGTAGGTTTGTACAGTTTTGCTTTGACTGTTGTTTAGATCGACATTGTTTTGATCTAGTAGGTTTGTACAGTTTTACTTTGGCTGTTTTGATCTAGTAGGTTTGTACAGTTTTGCTTTGACTGTTGTTTAGATCCACATTGTTTAGATCTAGTAGGTTTGTACAGTTTTACTTTGGCTGTTGTTTAGATCCACATTGTTTTGATCTAGTAGGTTTGTACAGTTTTACTTTGGCTGTTGTTTAGATCCACATTGTTTTGATCTAGTAGGTTTGTACAGTTTTACTTTGGCTGTTGTTTAGATCCACATTGTTTTGATCTAGTAGGTTTGTACAGTTTTACTTTGGCTGTTGTTTAGATCCACATTGTTTTGATCTAGTAGGTTTGTACAGTTTTACTTTGGCTGTTGTTTAGATCCACATTGTTTTGATCTAGTAGGTTTGTACAGTTTTACTTTGGCTGTTTAGATCTAGTAGGTTTGTACAGTTTTGCTTTGACTGTTGTTTAGATCGACACTGTTTTGATCTAGTAGGTTTGTACAGTTTTACTTTGGCTGTTGTTTAGATCCACATTGTTTAGATCTAGTAGGTTTGTACAGTTTTACTTTGGCTGTTGTTTAGATCCACATTGTTTTGATCTAGTAGGTTTGTACAGTTTTACTTTGGCTGTTGTTTAGATCCACATTGTTTAGATCTAGTAGGTTTGTACAGTTTTACTTTGGCTGTTTAGATCTAGTAGGTTTGTACAGTTTTGCTTTGGCTGTTGTTTAGATCCACATTGTTTAGATCTAGTAGGTTTGTACAGTTTTACTTTGGCTGTTGTTTAGATCCACATTGTTTTGATCTAGTAGGTTTGTACAGTTTTACTTTGGCTGTTGTTTAGATCCACATTGTTTTGATCTAGTAGGTTTGTACAGTTTTACTTTGGCTGTTTAGATCTAGTAGGTTTGTACAGTTTTGCTTTGACTGTTGTTTAGATCGACATTGTTTTGATCTAGTAGGTTTGTACAGTTTTACTTTGGCTGTTTTGATCTAGTAGGTTTGTACAGTTTTGCTTTGACTGTTGTTTAGATCCACATTGTTTAGATCTAGTAGGTTTGTACAGTTTTACTTTGGCTGTTGTTTAGATCCACATTGTTTTGATCTAGTAGGTTTGTACAGTTTTACTTTGGCTGTTGTTTAGATCCACATTGTTTTGATCTAGTAGGTTTGTACAGTTTTACTTTGGCTGTTGTTTAGATCCACATTGTTTTGATCTAGTAGGTTTGTACAGTTTTACTTTGGCTGTTGTTTAGATCCACATTGTTTTGATCTAGTAGGTTTGTACAGTTTTACTTTGGCTGTTGTTTAGATCCACATTGTTTTGATCTAGTAGGTTTGTACAGTTTTACTTTGGCTGTTTAGATCTAGTAGGTTTGTACAGTTTTACTTTGGCTGTTTAGATCTAGTAGGTTTGTACAGTTTTACTTTGGCTGTGTTTAGATCCACATTGTTTTGATCTAGTAGGTTTGTACAGTTTTACTTTGGCTGTTGTTTAGATCCACTTATGGACACACTGATGGTAGACCCTGTGATGTTGCCAAGCGGTGCCATAATGGAGCGAGGAATTATTATGAGACATCTCCTCAATTCTCAGACAGACCCATTCAATAGACAGCCTCTTACTGAAGAACAGCTTGAGCCTGGTAAGTAGACAAGATGTTTTTGTACTTGTACATTGAAACCTGTCTACCAATATTCAAATTTATTGACTGAACATTCATTTGTGTAAGATGTGTTCACTGGTTGTCTGTGAAATGTATCAGCTGTAACGTTTTAAGGAGATATTCAGATAAATTTTGGTTTTGTTTTCTTCAGCCACTGAAATGAAGGAAAAGATTGCCAAATGGACTCGACAAAGACGGTCTTAGTTGTGATCAATACGGAACCTAGACCTGGAGGCGGCTAGATTTTGCACCTCAGGAAATGTCATACAAATGTCATGTGAATTGTTCAGCAGCAGGAATCTTTTGGTCTGTCAGGAACAAGTGTCATGTGACATGTTTGGCATAAGAGCCATGTGATTTGTTAGCAGCATAGGTCATGTGACGTGTTTGGAATTAGACCCATGTGATTTGTTAACAACATAAGGTCATGTGACCTCTTTACAAGAGTCATGTGACCTGAGTAAGATATGGAATGTGTTTGTGTAAGTTGTTTGTGATCATGATGTGTGTAATTCCTCTACAAGGATAGGAACTTAACACCAGACTTAAATCATATAATTACCCATGACATTGATGAAACTTTCTGCATTTTAACCATTCAACATAACATTGAGTCGTAAAATGGTATCATTTTGAGACAGTTTTCTCTCCGCATTTCTTTTTTATTTCCTCCATCAATATAAGTGATGTCTTAACTTTCCTTCAGCAGTACTTCTCAGTATAGTATTTGTCAGTCACAGATTTGACGAACAAATAGTGTCATTGACAATCAATCAGATGTAGCGTTGTGGTTTATTAGCATGACAGACTGCACATTTCTGGTGTCAGTATCAGTTAGCACAGTTATTTTACAGATGATAATTAACTTTAAAGCTAACAGTGCAAGTGAAAAAGATAAATTGAGATTTAAACAAATATATACAGTTTAAGCTCAAAATGATGATCCCAAGGGACTACCTTTCTGGCTATCATATCTATAAAATAAGCACCAACATTATTTCATGATTTGCTTTGTAACAAGGATCAGCTTCCCTGGATATAAAAAATACATTACCAGTCAAACTTGATCTCAAATCAATACGGTTATAATAATATACAGTTATGTATTTGACCTCATCAAGAGATTTTGATTTTTTATATAAAAAAAAAAAATGAATTTGTTATGGAATTGTTTTAAGATTAAGGAAATTATACAGATTAATTTTAGATAGTTCATGACATTCAGGATATAAACTGGAGAGTCCTCAGACAATCAGTAATGTTACTAAACAAAGAATGGCATCATATGGGTGTCTGCCCTGTTGAATCTCTTTGAAATAACTATCTTTGGAAATTATCAATTTATTGTTCTTGTTGTCAGATTGTTAACATCTTCAAAATGCCAGTGGTTACGCTCTCCTTATGTTCTGTGCAACCTTGGAATATGTCATGATAAAACTGAAGACATAACCTTATGGGTAGTTTGATCCTTTGAGGTCCATCAGAAGGGTCGGGATGAAGCATAACAGTAAAATTGACTCCAAAGTCAGGTGTTGCTACTTCATAATCTTCAGAGAACATGTACCAGCCTCAAATAGCTAGCTGCATATACCTTGATTTTATCTTGACATATTTCAGAAGTGTAAAGAAAGTAAGTGCGCGAAACCCAAGGAATTTTAATGATGAATTATTACAGAACATCCTTAGTCTGAACTTTATTTCTAAATCGAATAAGATAAGCATATTGTATGAGTGTCATTGTTTCAAGTGTTCCCTCATGATCTCTTTTAGTAGGCTTTCGTGTTAATTTCAAGTTAAATTGTGTCCTTGTGTGTTGTCACTTTGGTATACATGGTGTATATACTTTTTTCTTACTGTCTGATCCTACACTAATTTATATTTCTTAAGTTTTTCCAAAACAAAAACTTTGAAACAATTTTGCTGGCTTCCATTGTGTTCCCTTATAAATTTGTGATGAACTATTTATACTAGCTATGTTGTTTTTGTCAAGACATCGCATTTATAGACTTTTATAGTCTGCATAAAAGGAGTTTGGTAGTGTGATGGTGTGTTAGAATGACTACTATGGTGATTGTTATGTTGCCATACCTTGTGATGAATATATTCCTTTTGATAGAATGTGTGAAACACTTTATAATTTAATTTTTTATTTGCATTAATATATGTGTTAAATATTATTTACAATATTTTGAATACATCTTATTGTAAAAAAATGTCATGTAAATATTCTGTTTGCTTTGTCTCTTTAAGTAATTAGTTTCTGATAGTGTTGCTGTTATCATATTTGTCCCCTACCGGTGGAACCGATGGGGGGCAAGCCGATAACGCCCATCTGTCTGCCTGTCCATCCATCCATTCTGTTTTGTCCAAGTCATAGCATTTCGACAGCTGAACATTTTTGATGAACCTTTTTAAATGAATTAGTCACAACTGGACATTGTGTCGTGTACGATTCTCAGGTTTATACCCAAATTGTCAAAGCCAAAGGTCAAATCATTTTAATCTTATTCTAGCAGATGGCATCAGAAAGACTGAACAAAAATTGATGTATTTGTACATGTATAAGTGTCTGTCACGTGATTAGCCAGTGTGTCACGGTGAGAGATATCTACTGCATTTCAATACTTCAGTATGCTTTTTTTCCTTTCTTTTTTGTTCTTTTATTTTATTTCTGAAAATTCATGTTGGCACAATCCTTATTTGATATGTCTGAAAGTTAATTGAGTACTTTGGAATTACAAATGTTAGGCTGTCAAAGTGATTTGAATTTGTGCAACAAACAACAAAAGTAGCTGATGAAGGAATTCACCTTTTATGACTGTTGGTGTGAAGAAAACTCCCTTTTCTAAAACTTTTAACATTATAGTTATGCAGATTGAAATCAATTTAGTGTTTAGCTCACTTAGGCCAGAGATTCAAGTAAGTTTATTCCATGGTGTTCGTCATTAATTTTTCCTTTAAAAACTGGAACATGGTTTGTTGAAGGAGACAGGTAATAATAACAGAGAGTCTGCCTTTTAGTATTGAAGGGTGCCTGCTCACTGTCTTGTTAACATAACCTGTATAAAGTATTTGATAGGTTTTAAGTTTAAATACAATAAAAGACTGGGTGAACCTTTAAGGCTCAAGGGCCTCTTGGTTTGTCTTGTGATACTGATTTAATTAAAATATTTAATAGAGGCATTTTTTTTTTTATTTTACAATTCAAAAGGATTTTTGTTAAAAAGAAGTTTTTCAAATAAAAGCAGGTACACCATGTTCCTGCTGTTATGTCTATATATTCAAGATAAATGATTAATCAGTGTACCTGCGGTATATTATTGAAACACTTGTTTGCTTTATTGGATCTTATAAATTTCTCTACTTTTCTCAAAACCGGAAGTCAGTTGAGCTTTTTTGTAGAAAATTAAACCATTTAATCTCTGCAACATTAAATTACGGTGGTATTGAACAGTTTCTTAAAAAAAAATCAACAGATAGAGAATAGATAAGCACAGGGTTGTATAATTCTACTAGCCCAATGCCGAAGACTAGAAAAGTCTGTGTCCAAACTAGAGAAAAATTTTCAATATCAAGTATGAAAGTATAGGTTGGGCATGTGGAATATTTGAAAATATGCTAGTTGGCTAGTGCTTTAAAACATGAAATTGTACACTCCCGAAGCAGCTTCTGTCAACATATTTAATAACTAGCCAATGTGTTTTTTTCTTATTGACTCAAGATTTTGTGTTCCTGTTTGTTTGTTTTTGTTTTTTTCCTTCTTGTTTTGTTTTTTTGCATGTATATAGCGGAATATGTCCAGAAATAAGGGTTTGTGATTTTAAGAAAAAGCCAGATGTTCTATCCAAAACTCACTTGATCGTCACCTGTACAGGCCTTCATTCTGTAGTTACATAAAAAGCAAACTTGATTTTTTGTTTGCAATAGGTACGTGTACTTACGGTTACTGAAGTAGAGTGCTGTTGGTAAATGTTGATCAAACAATGTTGTGTAGAGACATTTGATTATAATATAACAATCAAATTCTGTCTTTGTATTACACCATCACAATAAATGATTTCAATATGCTGATTTGTGTGGTGATGATATTGTGATATCTTTCACAGAAAACCTTTCGTGGAAGAAGAAAGTTACGACTGTGTGCAGTGAACGAGAAAGAAAAAATGGATATACTGTAAAAAAAAATATAAATTAAATGTATGTGTGTCTGGTGCCAAGCACTCTAATGAGAGACTATGTGAATGAATGTTGTCTGCACACTATTCATTTTGTTAGGAGAACATGTGTGATTAATGCGTTGATGATATGTGGGACGCTAAGGTTTAAAACGAAATAGATGTCAATGTCTATTATAAATATATATAAATTGGCTATCCAAACTGAGTTTGATTGTTTAACTTATTATTTGTTATAAGAAGATAACATATAAAATAAAAATAGTTTGTATGGATTCTATCAGGTAACCAACTCTCATTGTTGGAGGAAAACAATCCTGCCAACCTTTCTGGTAGCTGGGGTCTGGAATCAGGACGTTTTTTGCAGAAGAACAAAACTATTTTGTGATAAGGGCATGTATAAGAAGAATGTTGTGTTTTGTCCCGAGTATGGGACATATAGCGAGATATTGACATTCAGTGTGCCTAGAACTACAGTGATAATGGTGGCTGTGTATGTGGGTTCAGATTTATTCTGCCAATTTCAAGCGTTGTGACATATCACTGATTCAAATTCTTCATTCACAAAATTCATAGAGTTTTTATGGATTGTTTTGAAATAAAAAATTGGGGATAAATGATGTGAATTTAATGGCTGGACCAGTGATTTGAAAAGTAGAAGTTGGAGGGTTGCATACAGATTCTAAAAGCCCAATATTTGTTTCCAGGTTCCAAGACATTTTGAGGGTGGTTTGAAGAAAACTGAACATTTGTTGTGTATTGCACTATTAACTTGTAGCTGTTTTGTGGCATCTTTATGGCATACTAAATTTTGATGATTAAGGAAATCATTAAATTGTATTGTACATTAAACATTGTTTACTTTTTTATTTCTGTAGAGTAGTTTGTTTTTACTGTACATATCTATATCAAAAGGGAAATTTGTTACGAAACAAAACCTTCATGCTCCACTAGTCCAGCTAATTCAAATTTTGTCAGTTAATGGGGTTGCTGTTTTATTTAGGTACGACTTATATTTCTTGTGGCATTCACCTGTAGGTCAAAGGTCAAATAGTGCAAAGCTACATGTAATGAAGTTGGGAAACATATTTATTAGCCAAAAAAATCTCATATGTTAGCTTTTGTTCAATCATAATTCACTCCTGGAAATACCAAAAAATAGCTTATGTTCAATTGATAACTTTCTATATCGAATTTTGAACAATTTTTGATTTTGGAGAAAGCTATCACTTTTATATATAAATATGTACCTCTGAACATTCTGTTTGGTATTTAATATTGTCAAACACTGATGGCTTATCTGGAAGAAATGAATTGTTTAAATTTATTTTATCATTTGTTTAGATTTCATTTGAATAAGAAAATATTAATATACGTGTAGTTAATTATTACAACATAATGTAAATTCCATCTGTTTTAAGCCAGAGAAAGTGTTATAAAATAAAGTTCATGGAGTTGTCTTTCTTCTACCATAAAAACTGAAAAACAAACGTTTGCAAATCTCTTGCTGTTCACTGCTACTTTTGGGTGTGTATCCTACACAGTGAAACGATTATGTACCCTCATTGTGGAATAGACATTTATGTGATGTGTTTTGCTCATCTGAGGTGCAGCGTCTGTGGTCTGCCGTAGACTTTTTACTTTCAACAACTTCTCAGTAATCAAAAGGCCTGGGATGATGATATTTGGCTAGTAATATGCTGAGATGAATGACTTATACTTATATTCAAGGTCACAGGGGTCAAATATGTTGAAACCTTCAAACAACTTATTTTAACCAAGAGGCCAAGGGTGATGATATTTGGCCAGTAGCATGCTGGGATGAATGGCTACCAAGTTTGTTCTAATGAATGACCTTGACTTATATTCAAGGACACAGGGGTCAGATATGTTAAAAACCTTCAGACAACTTCTTCTAGATAACGAAGAGGCCTAGGGTGATGATATTTGTTCAAATGAATGACCTTTGCCCATTTCCAAGGTCACAGGGATCATATATGTTTAAAACTTTTTAACAACTTCTTCTAAATAACCAAGAGGCCTAAGGTAATGATATTAGGCTAGTATCATTCTTGGATGAATGGCTAACAAGTTTGTTCCAATGGATGACCTTGACTTTTTTGTATATTAATGAGGGATGTCAGAAAAAAGTGGGAGAAAGGAGAACAAACCACCTGTATATAGGAAAATACCAAATGTATGCTATGCGAGACGACACCGTGCCCAAGGGTTTGTTCTCCTTTCTCCCACTTTTTTCTGATCAAAGGAATTATATAAACATTGGAAAACAATAGAGGTGTCATTATAGTCAGTTCTGGTATAGTACAGGTAGATTATTTACCTGTATTTACCTGTTCACCAATAGGAAATACTGTGTTAGTTATAGGAATATTTAACAAATATATATCCTGATTTTTGTAATATATACTGGAATTATGAATAAATATATACAAGATTCTAGTTATTACTTAATAAAAACACATCAAAATACATTAATTGAAAACCAGCTTTTATTAATTTTATATTAAATCAATTTTATTCATTTTTATTATACATTTACATGTATGTTATATATATATTTCATAAAATATAACTAAATTTAGCAAGCAATTTATGACAAATGTAATCAGTATAGACAGTTACAGTAGCGTTTTGCTCTTGGTCTGAGCACGGACTTAGATAACCCTAATTCTAATTCCGTGGTCTGAGTTAGTCCTCCTGCTGCGTGTTGGATGCACGTTATCTCGTTGCTGGCTTGTATTTCCTGGAAGACGCGGATGCTGCTGTAGATGTGGGATGGCGGCCGTTTCCAGTAGGGATGTTGTTTCGGGTACTAAGGGTAGCTGGACAGTTGGGGATGATACATCTCCAATATACACGCTCACCTCTGTTAACACAGTAAATATATCCGTTGTACGCGATGTTCTCTCTTCCAAACTTGTTACGAAGAAACGTCACTTGAATTTGTGCATTTGCCATGTTGGTGGTTGATGGGGAGTATGTGAGACCCTCAACTTCCTTTTATACTTACAAAACATACAGCTTGGACAATATCACTTGTTTAATCACCACAGCATCAATTAAGTGACGAACATTAAGGTTATGAAATGTATTCACTTTTTTATTACCGGACAGAGAATGAATTTCTATTAATAGTCATTAATCGCTTTGCAAACTGTCAGCTTATATGTCCCTTAATAAGCTTATATACTTGTATAATTAATTGTCGACTCAATGCTCACCAGTAAATTGGTCAGTTGATGGACCCAAAATNCAGCAAAATGCTCATTTACTTACAGACTTCCTATATAGCATGCCTTAAATTTATAATGATTATTACCTTTTCCATTCAATGGTAATTGCATTATTGCAACAAGGACTAAGTACATATAATAAGAAATTAAAAATATTTTCAGGTTAAAATATGGGTTATCAAGAAGAAACATAGCTAATAATTATGTTTTAGGGGAAAATAAAAATAATCTAATGAGTGATACTAAGTTATTAATAATTACGCCGAAGACGCATTTATTGGTAAAAAAGATTCTCTGTAAATAATGCATCAATATGAATTTGCTTCACACTAAAGTAAATCTATTGAAATTAAAATTTAATTAATCAAAGCATTATCATCTATACATATATATGATATTTGTGAATTTCACGTAACTGTGATGAAAATGGTATATGATATGAAAAAATGGCTAAAAATGATGAAAATAGACTATATCAAAGCTATATGTATATAACAGTACTGTATATATGACACAGGTAATGTGGGAGAACACAGGTAAAATATATATGAAACAGACTATAACTGTTATCACAACATTACTGCCTCTATGTGTTTTTAAAAAAGTGGGAGAAAGGAGAACACACCATACAGGTAAGATGTTGGGTGTATGCTAGGTGAGATTTGGTGTCAGTTAGAGAACAATAGGACTTAATTACAGGTAAACTATAGTCTGTACTATAAAGTGTCTTACCGAATGAATATGAACGTATACATAAGATTGATTTCTGGTGTTAAATTTTATTTATTCATGATATTGTTTCCACTTCATCTATTGTAGTTTTCCTTAAGACTATTAAATTCAGTTATGAAGTGTCAAAAATAGTAAACAGCTATGTGATGTTAGGGAAGTTTATCTTTGAAGCTATCAGAACCCTTTACTTAATCATATTGTGTATAATGTAAATAATCTATATACATTCTCTATACATCGTTTTTTGTACATCATGTACCTCATATAATGGGCTAATAGCCCAAGCATTGAATACATGTTGACAATATTGACATTTGTAATTCTATGAAAAGTGAAAATTATAATGATTTTGCTATCTGGATTGTATGTCCAAACAAAATCAGAAAAAATAAAACAACATTCAGTCAACAGTTATTTTATCAGTTAAAATTTATAGATAATGCATTACAGAATTTTAAACAATCTTTGATATCAATGTAAGTTAATGAAGCTTTACTTTATCAACAATAATTCAAGATTTTAATAACATGCAGGCGGCTAGTACTGTACCTTTTATAATAACTGTAAAATCGTAATTTACTCAGGTAAAATAAATGTATCCTTTTTTTTTATATATTTATATTTCATCTACTACCACGTGTCATTATAATTCTTTACAAAGAAAAATGGAATATTTCTCTGATTAAAGAAGACATAAGTTATTAATAATAATTTGTATTACACTACCATCTACATCAATTTGAAACAGACTATAACAAAATTGTTATCAGGTGTGAAAATTAAAATGTATGCTAGGTATTTTAGAAATGTATGCTAGGTGAGACTAAACCTTGGGCACTAGACCCGTTGTGTTGGTTGGTTGAAGCGAAAATATGGCCGCGCATCCAGCCAATCACACCACGGGTCTCGGCACGAGGCTGATGTCAACCTCATCAATATGCAAAAAAGTGGCACGATGACTGCAAAAATATTTTGAAACTCTGAAATGGCGTGTTTTTGAGGAAACGGAGATCTTGTCCGCAGAAGGAGAATACATTTCTCGTGCAAAAAGGAGGTTTGTTAAAGCAAAAATTATCCATCTTTCCAACGTTACTAAGCATTTTTTCCATATATCAACTAGAAATGTTTTCTTTGATGCAAGAAAGTTAGGTGGGGTCGACTTTTTGACATCGAGAGCTTTCCGCCCTTCTCGTATATATGATCAATTGGATGTGTGATTATTATCGAAAGTCTATCTAAACCCCCTTAAACATGTAAAATTACCCTGAGCACCTTAATTTAGTTCCAAATAAAGCTGAAACAAATGAGCAGGTCACTGTGGGCTTTACTGATACCCTTTGTCCCAACATAAAACCGGATTTAAAAGGAAGATAAATCGCAATCATATCATGTAACTATATGAAAGGGTTCCGTAGAAGTAATTTGGAGAAATTTATGAGGGCTGGTCAATAAATTCTGTCACTGTGATCAGAGACGTATAATACGTCTCTGCTGTGATGTATAAAAGTTAGTGCTTTAAATTCAAGATCTTTGTGCTCCAGATACTTCATTGGCCCTGCTCAGACCGACGATAGCATCAAAACACAATGAAAGACATTCGAAGCGATGTTTGCTGCCATAGTTGTCGTCCGACTCCGTCAATCGGAACTTAGGAAGGGTGAACATCACAATGTTCTTTTTCCCGGTTATGTGATGGCACTCTTAAATATAGACGAGGTATGCTAACATTTGTATACAATTTATGTGGTAAACTCGCTATGATCATTGACGGAGAACGCTTTTTGTTATGGTGTAAGTCGATATAGACTTTCGGATTTGGGACATGATTTCCTCTCCTGGAAAGGTACATATAAGTTCATTCCCCGGTCATATTGAGGGTGATCTGAAAATCGTTCGAGGCGACAGAGCACGTGTAACACGCAACTATCTCTGAAATGGAATAGGAATGATGCGGCGATCTTTAATCAGATCGGGCAACCCATGTGGAACCGAACTGTATTGATACCCTTATCAGGTATTTCACTTCATCAGGTAAGACACGCTTAATGTTAAAATCTCAGTTGTTCAGATATAATCCATTTCAAATAGGACGATTGGACACAGATCAAAACTAATCATAGAATATGAGTCTATTCAAACGTAGCTAACTCATGTTTCAGTCTTGTTGAGTTCAATGAAGACCCCGACGTCGATTGCGCTGCTCCAGTAAACAGACCAGTATACAGCCTATGTGAAACGTCTGCGAACTATTACATTACCCAATTTCGAAAATGACGTCATGAAGTTGACGATGCTGCAAAGAAATCGCTCTCTGTTGTATCAAAGTCTCACGTACAGATCAACCATTCCGGTTATTTTCTGAGGTGGATACTTCTTCAAAGGCATGCCGTTAATCGTTCACAACGATCTTCCGCCGGAACAACATATTAATGTGTTACGCTAGATGTCCTGGCAACCTGTAACTTGTCTGATGTTAGCACGGAACATTCTGCATCTTACGCCTCGACCACTGGTGTATACGCTTGTCTTTGCTTAAAGTGACATTTTAAGAAGTGTAGATGTCGTAAAACAGCAGACATTGATCAGCTGCTTTTCTTTGTGGAATATCTGTATCAACTATTGATACAACTCTAGCGCGTGTACCACAGTTTGTTGTTTGTTTCTACGAATATAATATAATTAAGTGATATGCTACGACAAACATTGTACATTGGGTTTGTATTTGAGTTATCTTCGCTAAAGATGATGATTAATGAGGTTTGTGACTTGGTTTGACATGATGCCTCATCTCGCTAATTGGGTTTACACATAATAATTGATATCGAAAATGATTAAGATATCTATTTATTATGGCGCCTTCAAATTTTCAATCTTTTACACAATTTTTGTTTTACTTCATAATTCAAATTTTTACGATTAAGATATCTATTTTTATTGTGCCTTCAAATATTAAATATTTTACACATTTTTGTTATACTTCATAGATGCAATTTTTTCACACTGGTAACCTACTCTTTCTAGTAGCGATTGAGCCATTTTATTTGCAGAATATTGTGTGCTTGACAAGAGCTTAATGTTGATTTTGGTGAGATTATCTGAAAAAGGGTACAACTTACGCCAATCTTCATTTGACAATTAAGGTAAATGACATCACTGACATCAGTTAAAATAGCGAAGAGTTCCTCTCGGCCTTTTTGACTTGTAGTGTTCTCCCTTTTGTTAACAAGATTAAGCCACCAAAAAAGAGTTTACCTTGCTTAGAGTTTCTTTCTCTGTCTATTTCTTCATATGTTTTGCAGGCCACAAATTGGACGCTGACTTTGTTACTTTGCAGTTATAGCCAGGTGGCATAGAATAGTAGTTTGCGCCTGATAAGGCAGCTCCTCAAAACTGTATTGATTAATGTATATGCTAATTGTATTGATTGTATATCTATGTACTGTAGAGCGCTTTAGAGTGGCTTATTTTAGCTAGATATGGTGCTATATAAAATGTTGTATATGATGACTAGTAATGTCCTCAACAATCTGGATGGTACCTTGAATTATGATATTACTTTCTGACAAAAGGTAATCCTCTATTCGAGTGAAATATATATTAATTTTGTAAATATCTGAAAATCCTTTATGTGATACTTTTGTAATGATATGTCTTTCTGTGTATCCAAATCAAGTTGTATTTCTCAAAACGTCACAATCGGTTAACTTTACACGATTGTGAGAGTCTTAAAAGCAATGCTCATATTCACCTTGATTTTGTGGCATTTGTTTTATTCAAATTTTGTTTGACAATACATCGAAATAGAAATGGTACATTTTATAGAACAGAAAAGGAAACAAAAACAACTGTCTGACACTTATGTTAATTTGTTACCTGCTAAATACTCAACTTTTCAACACTCGCTTCAGGAATGAAGTAATATGTACAACAGAACAAATACGGGCATAGGGGAGGGGGTAATGGATTTGTATGCAGTGGAAACCAGGAATGAATAATATATCAATATATATGTGATCATCAGATGGTAATATCATGTTGCTATATTGCAATGAGTACGTTGAGTCCGAATCTGTAAAATATAACTATGTAATGGTAGAAGGAATGTTCAGCAATGCTGTAAATGGACACTCGATGTATATAAAAATTACCACTAAATCAGTACTGACAAATTGAGTATGTCACAAAGCGCCGCCATGATTATTAAAAACGTTGCAGTTCATATACTAGCCACCACACTTATCAAATATAAGTTCATTGAAACACTTTCCCGCCTCGTCCCTGGTAAGTCCTACTCTTTCAAGGTAACACATCACTTTATCAAACTATCATAATCATGGCCAGTTAGTGACATAATATGGTATATATTAATGCAATAACAAAATCATTGAAAAACCATATAAATCCAAATACATTTTAAAACATACTAATAAAACAAATGCAACACACCATACATATTCACCATACATATACATATTCTATGTAGTGAAGGGACACAGACAGGGATCCATTATAGGATATCCTTTAGCACGTAAACTGTGCTTAATCCATATCGTAAGCGAGGTCAGTGATGAAGGCGCTGACAAACATGTGGATAACGATTTCCCTGAAATATTCAAAGGCATTGGAAAGTTAAAAGGCATCCAAGTGAAATTACATATCGACAGATCGACAGTAAGGTAAAACCAGTCGCTCAACGGCATCGTCGCACACCATTTGATCCCCGGAACAAGGTCAAGAAAGAGATCGACTAAACTCATGAAAGGTGACATCATAGAAAAAGTCGAGGGTACACCGACACCCTGGATCTTCCCAATAGCCACACCACTAAAAAAGGACCCAGACGAAATAAGGCTATTCCATCAAGTGTGAACGCCATATCCTATCTACCATGGATGAAATTATACATTACTTATAAGCTCGACCTACGTACTGGGTACCATCAGCTAGAGCTTGACCCAAAGTCGAGGTGCTTTACCACGTTAAGTGCATACCTTGGAATATACAGGTAAAAGCGTTTAAATTTCTCCTCGGCGTCTGAGGTTTTTCAAGAAACAATCATCCGACAGGTGATACAAGCCATTGACGGCACAAAGAAAATTTGTGAGGACATTTTGATATTTGGAAAGTCAAGACTGGAACATGACACGACACTTAAAAAGTGCTCCAGAAGGTAAAGGACTCGGGTTTAACACTAAACAGTAAAAAGTGCGAGTTTACGAAAGACACAGTCACATTCTTCGGCGTTGTGTTCAGTGGAGCTGATATCTCGCCCGACCCAAACAAAGTAAAAGCGGTAAAGGAGTTCAGTCAGCCACAACATGTAAAGGAAGTTAGAAGTTGCATAGGCATGACAGCCTTTTCAGCAGGATTTATTCTGGACTATGCAACAGTCTGCGAGCCCATCCGTAATCTAACACACAAAGATGTGAAGTAGAACTGGTCTGAGGACTGTGAACGTGCATTTAACAAACTAGGACAGACTTTCGGGCGACACTGTCGTAGCCTATTATAACCCGGAATTTGAGGTGGAAGTGAGAGTTGACGCAAGCCCGATAGGGGTAGGAGCAACAATAGAACAGCGTGGCAAAGAAGTGTCATATGCAAGTGGAGCTTTGACGACTGTAGAGACCCGATATAGTCAGACAGAACGGGACGCATTGCCAGCAGTCTTGGCTTAAGAACACTTTGATATGTATTTTAGAGGGTTAACGCATTTCACCAAAATCGTAGATCACAAACCCCTCGAGAGGATATGGGAAAAACCCAGACCACTCTTAAGGATAGAAAGATGGGTAGTCCGGTTACAACCATACAAGTGGACTATCAAGTTTATCATATGTCACGACATCCTGTTACCTACTAGGACAATTCACAAGGACAGAATATAGCAGAGAACTATGTGTACTTTGTAGCATTAAAATATCTCCAGGAGGCGATTACATTAGAGTATGGCAAAAGAGGAACGCTCAACGACAAGACTCTGTGTACGGCTATGAAATTTTTGAGAAACGGAAAATGGTAGGAATTAAAAAAATATGACCAATCATAACGACGACGTCAAAATGGAAGAATTGACAGCTCTGATTAGGAGTGTTAAAGATAAACTGACCATACATTCCGATCACATACTGTTAGGAGACAAATCTAAGAAACAGAGCAATGCGTTTGGCACACGAGGGTCATCAAGGAATCGCACGAATTAAATCATTTATACGGTCTAAAGTATGTCTCCCTGGAATGGACAGTAGCGTTAAAAAAGCAGTACATGATTGTATACCCTGTCAGTTCATGACTCTGGAGTTGAAGAGTAGGGTAACGCTCAATATGTCAGAGCTACCTGCTGGTCCATGAGAAAGACTAAGTTTGGATTTTTTTATGGCTCACTACCCTCTGGAGACTACCAATTTGTTGTCATAGATGAGTTTTCAAGATATCCGGTGGTAGAGATTGTAAAATCTGTGTCGGCGAACGCCACCATACCTGTTCTAGACAGAATACTTAGTACATTCGGAACACCATGTGTGATTAAAAGTGACAATGGGAGTCCTTTCAATTCCTACGCATTTGCCAACTACGCACAGCGCATGGGTTTTGAACACAGGCGCATTACCCCGCGATGGCCCAGGGCGAACGCTCAAGCCGAACGTTTCAACAAAATCATAAGTGCAACATACGTGGACGAATAAAACTGGAAGCAGGAAATGTTTCAGTTTCTCAGACAGCACAGAGCAACTCGCCATACATCAACTGGATTTACTCCGCATCGTGTAATATTCGAGGAATCATGCTCAGGAGAGAAATGTATCGAGAGGTGACACAGTAATGATGCAGAGGGACTTCAAAGGACATAAGTTGTCAACAATGTATGATCCAACACCGTCTATAGTGACCGAGGCAAAAGGATCGATGATTATAGTTTCAGGTTTAAAAACAAATCATCCCAACACCCATTTATAAACGTCGATGAGAGGGAGGGAGGTGACGAGGAAAAACACTTGGATAGTGGACCATAATACAAATATATGGCCGCAAACCCTAGTTGCCTCTAAAAAGCCAGCAACCCCTGCAAAAACCAGTGAACTTGACACCACCGCCTACTTCTTCTGAACCTGGACAATAGACATGGGTCGGTAAACCAACAGAAACCAGAGAACGGGGAGTCACTCAGCGTCCAGTGAGATTTCAAGACTATGTAGTGAATTATTAAATTATTAGAGAAATGGTATAGCGCGCGATGGGGCAAAATAATCCCTAGCAGTCATACATGGGCTATAAGAATCCGATAGGAAAAGTTTATTGTGTTTCAACAAGGTCACATTTCCCAAGGACAGAAAACGGTTTCCCGCCACCAAACGATATGAGCTTGTTACCTGCACGTGTAGTGTTTACCTTTAGGGTAATGTTTGGAGTTTATGATTTTGAATAATCTGTGTTCAATTTATGCAATATTCTTTATATTGCGAGTGGCGACAAGTTTTCATTGTGACTTTCGATATGTCGAAAAGAAGTAAACTGGAAAACTATTTCGAACAATCATTACGGGCAATGTTATATACAGTTGTGTGGTCCAAGTGTTTTATTATTATACAAAGAATCAACAATCAGAAAAGACGTAACAAACAACAGGAATAACTCGTGTATTTGATAAAGACTATAATATTGTAATTGACACTATGACAAATCAGTACATAAATAATTTCCAGTAAACAATATGTTGTTGATTCATACTATAACAAGAGGAGAGATGTACTGTCCATTACTTTGTCCATTCCGTTATTATGTAAACCGGAACCGGAAGTAGTTTTAATAAATCAGTCAGCCATGCATATGAATAATGCACCGTGGCTGCAAGAGGCCTTCATTACACAAATACGACAGCTACTACCAGTTATGCCGTTACATACGATGTTAATTACCTCACTGTATACTAACCAATATTGTGAAATATTAAAATAGATAATAATGTATTATAATGTAATATAATGTAATGCTGATTTCGATGAAACTTCTCATGATCAGTAGGAAAGGTTCATCTGCTACCCCGAGCACTTAACGTTCAAAAAGATAAACCATTATCTCTTTTATTGTGTACAGTGTAACTCATCCACCGCTGATTATGATGCATTGGTTTGATTAAAACACATCAAATAACGGCAACATCAAGAAAAGGAAACCACATTTATGATTAGTTCACATGAAAATGTAATTTTACGACGTGTAATATAACTTTATTAGTTACACATGTTACAGGATGTTCTGGCTGACGAGTCATCTGGTGTTTTACGGTTTAACCAGATTCGTGTTACTGTTTGATATCATGGTACGCGTGTAAAACTTATATGTCTACATTCTTGTTTATTTATATAGATGTGTTGTCACAGTTAGACAGCTATACCAGTTCAGTAGCCTATGTTAAGAATGTCTGTAGGTAATAACTACTACTAAAACTTGTATGATAAGACAGTGCTGTAAAATAAAAAGCTTGTTTCACTTCGCAGAATTCCAGCTACTTAGCTCCTGACAGAACCAATCTGTTATATTAATACAGTAATTATCTCTATTTAGATATAAACACCATCAAGTTTGTTCTTAACACAATGCTAAATCAATGCACTAAATACCCGTGTCTTTAATCTAATCTTAGATTGAAACTAGCTTTCATACGAGTCAATATAACACAATGGAATGCCTGTGGACCTTAACGAGGTATGTTGGCAAACATTCCGTATAGTGATTTGACTTTGTGTTGCTGCTCATATAATTCTGTAATGTTTAAATTAATAAAGCACGGGTTTTTCTAGTAAATATCAAATATAAAGGGTGGATTTTGGTATTTCTGCTTAGATAGAGCCAAACCAATGATTGTATGCGTCAATGAAAGATCATTGGATGAAATAGAGCAAGGATACACACGATAACAGTGCTAGTCAATAATTGTTCATTAATGATTAGATAATACATCATACAACACGTACACAAATGTTTGGGTCACAACATTAGGCACACCTACATGAGACACATATTGACACTCGTGATAACAAGGTGCCAGATACCAGGGTGCTGTCCGTTTACGTGGAACAAACGGTTTCTCTGTTTTTAAATGATATTTTTTTTTGGATATTAATACAAGCGGACCTGTTAATGTTTAGGCAGGCCTTGTAATGCTTTGTAAAGGCTCGCCTGAAAGCAGTATCAGAATACTAGGTCCGACTTTACTTATCTGGTCTAATCGGTTAGACTGTTTTGATCGCGATAAACGAAAACGGCCATTGAGTATGGGCTATGTAATTATTGATGTCGTAGTATAGCACTGACCCGTATACATATTTGTTTATGCTATCCCAAAACATTTATTATGAAGTTTCGTGTCATTATATTATGAATCTCTACACACTTTCATATCGAGATAGCAAACAAACTCAATGGATGGATTGTATGTAACTTTTCTACGGTACTTTACTAAAACCGCTATTAGAAATGCCGTTAAATGATCTCTGTCTTCCTTTAAGAGGCATTGCTTTTCAAACTACTCAACACCTTTTATAACTTCGTGTACATGAAAAGCCTAATATCCAAGCAGCCTTCTTCAGTTTTTGAAATTGTAAACAATTTTGATTTGTTTCGTTCAGGAATTACCGTCCTTGAAACATCTATGGTTATAGAAAGAGTGTCTAAAAGATGCAAAGGCATTGAATTACGTCTTCACAGTATCCAAGGTAATATAGACGGTGTTCGCGGATACTAAGGCCATTCAAGTACGACTTCAAAATGTCATCTCACTGAAATGTCATAACATGGAAACGGTATCATGACACACCACAAGGGTACATACAATACACGGACAACGGATACTCCAGCCCTCACCGCCACCCATTTAGATCATCGGACATAGCAACATAGGAACGGACATCCGTTAGGTTTCTTTGGGATATGAATTCTAGGATTGCAAGAACGCATTTCATACAAATGGGAACACTGTTCAGCGGAATTGCGGGATTTGGCAAATTCTCCGTTTCATGGTCTAATAGCTACGCTTTCCTCTCCAGTGTGGTTACATGGCGTCAGTATCCGTCAATCCGATGTGCAGTAACTTTCCAGTAGCGGGTCGGCCCAGAGTAGGGGTCATCTACACTTACTCATTTGGACTTGATAATATGTCTGTAGCACCTTCATCTCTTCTCTTGTGTAACCATTTCAGCTTTCTACGCCTGCAAAATTGAACAAGCCAGATGAAATGGTGGAAGTGTGTGCTAGTCCTCCGTATCGCTTAGAGGTTTAGGTACTAAAAGTTAGCAGTGACACGAGGTTTTCCATTCTTTTTCATCTCGGTACGTACTACCTCATTGTCTGTTGACCAAGTGACGGGGTTTTCTGACGAAACACGATGCCCTGGGCAAGTTCAGCATTTAACATACATTGCCAGCGGAATGAGGCAGGTAATGTTTTGCCGTGAGAAACGGGCTCAGCATCCAACTCAACCGTGAACCTTAGTGGTTAATGCTGGTGCTGGTTTGGTTTAATTTTGTTTAACGTCCTATTAACTGCTAAGGTCATTTAAAGACGTGCATCCATGTATGTAGTGTATGCGTGCTTGCGTGTGTGTATGCAGGAGACAGGGTATGTTGGAGTGCTTGCCTCCTTGTGATAGCGTAGATCTGATGCCGACTTTATGGTGCTATCTCACTGAAATGCAATGCCGAAGGCACCCAGCACATCATTCCGCACGGTTACTTTTACTGACAACGGGTGAATCAGTTTTTGCCATTCCCCTTAATGCTGAACATTAAGCAGGGAATAACGACTACCATTTTTAAGGACCTTTGTATGTCTCGACCCATTGCCTTCCTCTTCCTGGCGAACGCTCAACATTTAAGTAATGCTGGTGCTCGCTGGTGTTGGATGCAATACAGTAGACAATAAGGAAATCATACAATAAAAGCCGACTACTTCATATGCTCTGGTTGGTAATGTGGTAGGATACTGTGGCGGCAGCTGGCGCTAACGGATCTGAAACGGTGGTACTTGTAGACAAACAGCTACATATACGCCGTTCAAACGACATATTACCTTAAAAACGATTAAGTACTATGCTAAAATATGCAGACCGTGCAAAACAACAGAAATTGTGGAAAATGGCTTTCACCGGACCAAATGTTATATACACTGTACAATACAATATGGACTGACCAAAATAGCATATTCTCACTATATAAAACAATAATACGATGTAAAAATGGCATTCATACGTACAAAGGGGAAGAAATACTGTATGCCATGACATACACATTGTAAAAAGACATATTCAACATATAAAATAATGTAAAAAAGGGAAAGATACACTTTATAACGAGACATATAAGATGTATATGTGTAAAAGGCAAAGGGATCTGACCCCAGTCTAGGACATACCAAAGTCCTTAAAATGATAGCTGTTGTTCCTTAATTAACGTTCAGCATTTCAGGTATGATAACAATTGGTTTATCCGTTGTTTCTATACTGTGACTACCGTGTTGAATGCTTCTGTCATGGTATTTCAGTGAGATAGCACTATAAAGTCGGCATCAGATCCGTGCTAACGCAAGGAGGCAAATACACCTACATACCACCTCCAGCACACGTACACACATGGAGGCACGTCTTTTAATAATCCTTATGGTTTATGGGACGTGCGATAGAATAAATCCTTACCAATCACAATTAATACCAAGGAATTCATGTATTAGTATATATTGTACTTAACTCTATAAACACTTCTCGTACATAAAATTGTTTTCAAGTTTACAATACGGCGACAATGCAATAACACAAAACAATCACTGTCACCAAGCTTTATACTCTTTTTCATATTTATAATCCACTTTGTTTAATGAGCCCCTCCCATACCAACTTACGTTCTTAATTGATCTTAACTTTTAATAGGACGTTAAATAAAATAAAAACAACCCATCCCAATAATGAGAAAAACAAAGCGAGAATGGCAATTTAGCAATTGTAATTTCTTCATAATAATTCTATCGCCTGCGCAAATTTTGATACATATAAATGAATTTATATGATAAATGCTTATTATGTCTGTTTTATATTTATCGACATTCATCAAAATATCGTTTAAAATACCAATACACGAATATTTAATATATAACGAATGGCAGTGATCGTAAAGCATTATCTTTAATGTAAACCCGAAGGATAACCTAAGTAAACCCTAGTCAGTATCGCGTTATTTTCTAATTAAGAACCCGTCATTTCTGCTGAAAAATAATAAAATAAAAAAGGAATTATATTTCCACACTTTTATACAAAACTTAAATTCTCAGAGCTACCTTTCAAGCATATGGAGTCATTTTCACATCTTAAGTTTTAAAATAGAGTTGTTTATTTGAATACTCTTGTGCGTGGCAGACATCTGAGTCAGAAAAAAACATGTTTGATTAACTTTTTCCTTCAAAGTCGGTAAACATACGAAAATAAAATGTCTGACTAGCTTGTTGAGGAGTTGTTAACCAAAGTGCTTAGTGTCTACCTACAGCGATACATACGCGAACTTTACCCAGGTGTCAGCTTACAATTTAATCTGACTTTATGACACAACGCGATCCTTAAGTGAACCATAAACCATTGACCATAAAGGTTTTTCATTATTTCACGTAATATTTAGTTTTGCGATTAGAATTGACAAGACAGAAAAACTGTTTCTGATTATATCTACTTTCCTTAAATGTATTGTTTTTTTCCTTTCTCACCTACTTACTTTTCGTACATAAATCTTGCATGAAAGTAAAAAGAGTCGGATATCCCTTCATCACATAACTGAGAATGTATGTACATGTTTGTGAAAAGGATGTGTTCTCTGACCATCGTCGTATCTTCAACGTATGCACGTAGTCATTTGACTTCATCTTTTTGTCTTCAAATAAACGCCAGAACGTCATCTGATAAATGTGTTTTCATTTTCCCGGTTTCATATGCCCTTGGAAATTGCGAGGACGTTCAACCCCAAACAAACGAAAGTAATCTCCGCAATACACGATATTTATTATGATTGCAGTTAATAAGGCATTAGTTTCCTCCCTCTATAGTCATAAAGCTGAATAAGACATGGTTAATAAACTTAAATACCCGATATTGTACACAACGGATATGGTTTTAAGTCTAATTGTAACTAGTAGTCATCAGATTTATAGAAATTAGGGTTATCGGTCGATGCTACCGGTTTGAATTAATTTTTTATCGCACTCCATAATCCACACGTTAAATTGGTCTTCAACAGAACACGCTACCACATGGCACATGTTAGCCCCTCAAGCGCGCGCACGCGTAATTGAATTACGCACGTGAGTACTTCTAATTCAATCCATTTGATAATACAAAATTTAATGCTCGTGTAGTAATTACCAAAGGGATCAAAACTCGATTACCGGTGTTCATACTTAAGTGTTAGAATTTGGGTTAGAGGCACTCTTACATAATCATTTTAGTTTTAGTTTTAATATGCCGCATAATGATTCTTATTGAAGCATATAGTTTTTCATGTTAATGTTTTATTTCCACTCACACATACATGTAATATCTGGAATTATAAGTTCTGTCCCATATTGCTATTGGAGACATTGGTCATCGGCATGGAACAATCAAATTCATAACTCGTCTCAGTGAATTACGTTAAAAATCAGGATTCCAATGACTTTCACAGTTGGTCGAGGTGTTGTAATGAGAAAGAGAAGACAAAAATTTAAAGTTTTCTGTTTGATCAATCACGATGTGAAGAAACCCCGTAGAGAGATATACGTTAATTTTGACCAGACGGTACTATGTCAATTAAACTGCTAAACACGAACAAATGTATCTGCGCTAAAATGCGCGATACACGTTTTGATAGAAGTATGGAAGCTCCTGAAGAAAACCACTTATCAAATTATCTCAACACTAGGAAGAGGAAAAGATATAAATATCCTGTATTACTTTAGGGGATGCAACAAATGAGCGAGATACATTTTCATTAAGAAGTTGATCTACAACTGGTGTATTGCCTCGAGTTAACTGGATTACATCAAGTGAATCCGTCTTCATATATCAACAACTAAAAAAAGAAATGAGAAATGAAAATTTATGAAGAAATAACAAATTGTTTTCAAAGCACAAAGGGAATAGTAGAGATGATTGCGTGAATGGCAAGTGCTGTGAATATTGGGGGGAAATCACAATCGAATGGATGAGCAAGGAAGTAAACAGTCTTCGTGTGTGTAGGAAATTTCATCAGCTTGAATCTGTTAATCTTGAACAGTTATCTTCCCTAAATAATGGTCTATCACACCACCACAAGTACGTACTGATTCATATCAACACTCTAGATAGCGGTGTGTTTTCATTACGTTGACTGGATAACCATCTTAATTTCCGTCTTCAAATTACCCCAAACAAACCAAAACTAATCTACAGTAGTCCCCATTTTATCACCACGTTTTGTTACGTGCAAATGTTATTATTTGAACAATGTGAGAGTCGTCTACCAAAATGACAAATAAAAAAGAAATACATTTTTTAGCTTTTTAAATATAACAGGTGAAGATTGCGCATCTACTTCGTTGTGCGTTGATAACACTAGCATAAATACAAGACTAAATACATCCTGTATATCGTAATGGTTAGCCACTTGATATGGTTAGCCACTTGATAGTTATATCACAAGCGTGAGTCACATTGAAAGTAATATCACAGGCGTGAGTCACATTGATAGCTATATCACAGGCGTGAGTCACATTGATAGCTTTATCACAGGCGGGAGTCACATTGATAGCTATATCACAGGCGCGAGTGACATTGATAGCTATATCACAGGCGTGAGTCACATTGATAGCTATATCACAGGCGTGAGTCATAATGATAGTTATATCACAGGCGTGAGTCACATTGATAGCTATATCACAGGCGTGAGTCACATTGATAGCTATATCACAGGCGGGAGTCACATTGATAGCTATATCACAGGCGCGAGTGACATTGATAGCTATATCACAGGCGTGAGTCATATTGATAGCTATATCACAGGCGTGAGTCATAATGATAGTTATATCACAGGCGTGAGTCACATTGATAGCTATATCACAGGCGTGAGTCACATTGATAGCTATATCACAGGCGTGAGTCACATTGATAGCTATATCACAGGCGTGAGTCACATTGATAGCTATATCACAGGCGTGAGTCACATTGATAGCTATATCACAGGCGTGAGTCACATTGATAGCTATATCACAGGCGTGAGTCACATTGATAGCTATATCACAGGCGTGAGTCACATTGATAGCTATATCACAGGCGTGAGTCACATTGATAGTTATATCACAGGCGTGAGTCACATTGATAGCTATATCACAGGCGTGAGTCACATTGATAGCTATATCACAGGCGTGAGTCACATTGATAGTTATATCACAGGCGTGAGTCACATTGATAGCTATATCACAGGCGTGAGTCACATTGATAGCTATATCACAGGCGTGAGTCACATTGATAGCTATATCACAGGCGTGAGTCACATTGATAGCTATATCACAGGCGTGAGTCACATTGATAGCTATATCACAGGTGTGAGTCACATTGATAGTTATATCACAGGCGTGCGTCACATTGATAGCTATATCACAGGCGTGAGTCACATTGATAGCTATATCACAGGCGTGCGTCACTTTGATAGCTATATCACAGGCGTGAGTCACA
Source organism: Mizuhopecten yessoensis (assembly GCF_002113885.1). Lineage (NCBI taxonomy): Eukaryota > Metazoa > Mollusca > Bivalvia > Pectinida > Pectinidae > Mizuhopecten > Mizuhopecten yessoensis. The sequence goes on from NW_018404017.1 coordinate 499,136, forward strand.
TTGATAGCTAAGTCCGGAAGCTTGTCTGACAAATATCAGTGCCTGGATGAACGTCAACATGCGTAAGCTTAATCAGGAGAAGACGGAGCTAATCGTCTTTTCCCCAAAGTGTCAGCAAACAATGGCTCTCCAGCTCACGGTCGGTGCCAGAATTATTGAGACTGTTCCAGCTGTTATAAACCTATGGGTATACTTTGATAGTTCATGGAACATGGGGAAACAAGTGAACGCTATTGCCAAATCCTGTTACTACAGATCAGGAACATTGGCTGTATTCAGCAGTTTATAACTGCAGATGCATGCAAGAATTTGGTGCATTCACTTGTTACCTCTCGGTTGGATTATGGTAACGCCCTGCTCTGTGGTATATCTGACAAACTAACTAGTCGTCTGCAGAGGGTCCAGAACACTGCAGCACGACTATTTACTCGTACTCGAAAGAAAGAGCAAATCACACCTGTGCTTTATTCGTTGCATTGGTTACCTGTACGATACAGGTCGCAGTACAAAGTTCTGGTGTACACATACAAGGCATTGAATGGAACAGCCCCGCAGTACCTACAGGAACTTTGTACCCTGTATCAGCCGTGACGATCACTCCGGTCGGAGTCAGAATCTTTGTTGTGTGTCCCAAAATCTCGTACTGTGACCTACGGAAACAGATGCTTTGGGAGGGTTTCGGCTACGTTGTGGAATAGCTTACCATCTGCTATTAGAAAGTCAAATACCCTGACCAGGTTCAAGAGGGACATCAAAACTCACCTCTTCACGTCTAGATTTTTGAATCTTTGCAAAGAGGTCATGTAAATACCACCCTTTTAGTTGTTTAATTATGTGCACATTGCTTGCTTAAATGTATAAACGTTATTGTAAGCCTTTGTTTTTTGTTTTCACAATTATAAGAGTAATTTTACAAATTATGTAGGGCGCTATATAAATGTTGTATATTATTTTTATTATAGCTATATCACAGGCGTGAGTCACATTTATAGCTATATCACAGGGGTAAATCACTTTGTTAGCTATATCACAGGGGTTAGTCACATTGATAGCTATATCACAGGTGTTAGTCACATTGATTCATTTCAACAAATTTTATTTCATTTAGAAAAAGGATTGAACAACAGGCATAGCCTATATTAGTTCTCTCCTAAAGGTAACAGTGGGTGTATAAATATATATATATAAATAATAAAGTATGTTGTTATTTTGAAATTTCAAAGTTGATTATTTTAAGTATGAAACATAAAATGTTTAAATATGAAATATGAGTTTGGAAGTAAGGACAAAAATTTAAGAGTTGTTATAATATGTAAAATAGTGTATTCACTATGTTATCCAAACTTATAATTTTTTTTTTTTATTTTTTTTTAGAGCCTCGAATCCAGTATCCATGACAGGATTCCCTCCACTTTTTTTGGGGGCCAGTCATGGATACTGCATTCGGATTTTCATAGTTAAGATAATTAAGAGAGAATTTGGCAGATTTTGAAGTATTGGTGGATTCAAATCAATATTTTGTAACGATTTGTTAATAAGAAGGTACATCAAGGATTTTACATTATTTTCAGATTTTGTTTTGTTTTACTAAGTGAATGACAAAATTGAGTAAACAGAAAGATTCAAAATGAATTTGTCCACGATTATGAGATTGTCCTTACTTAGTTATTATTCTATCTCGTATAACAACACTGCAATAATTATAATGAATGATACATAGCATACAAAACATACAAAATATATGACTATCAGATCAAAAGGGGGAAAGGCAGCCATAGGAAAAAGAAAGGGTGATAATGACACACAACGTTTATGATATAGAAGGACAATCATAACTGATGGTTTTCATATTTAAGAGACATAATATCAATCAGAAATATATAATGTATTATATATGCGGAAATCTATGTGTAGCTGTGACAAACGTGGCAGTACATTCAAATATATTTACATTTGTTTGTTCATCACAATCACCACAGCCAGATAGAAATACATCCATAGTGTAGCGATTGTGATTAACATCAAATAATTTATCCTTGAGGGTTTTATGTGGTTCATCGTGGTTAGTCACATTGATAGCTATATTACAGGCGTGAGTTACATTGATAGCTATGTCACAGGGGTAAGACACGTTTATAGCTATACCACAGGTGTCAGTCACATTTATAGCTATACCAAAGGGGTTAGTCAGATTGATAGCTATATCACAGGCGTGAGTCACATTGATAGCTATATCACAAGTCTAAGTCGCATTGATGGATATATCACAGGCGTGAGTCACATTGATAGCTATATCACAGGGGTAAGTCACATTGATAGTTATATCACAGGCGTGAGTCACATTGATAGCTATATCACAGGGGTTAGTCACATTGATAGTTATATCACAGGCGTGAGTCACATTGATAGCTACATCACAGGGGTTAGTCACATTGATAGATATATCACAGGGGTTAGTCACATTGATAGATATACCACAGGTGTGAGTCGCATTGATAGCTATATCACAGGCGCGAGTCATATTGATAGTTATATCACAGGGGTAAGTCACATTTATAGCTATATCATCGGGGTTAGTCACATTGATAGCTATATCAGAACGGTTAACACATTGATAGATATATCATAGGCGTTAGTATACAGTTATAGAATGAGTATGAGGGAAATAGCACATTTATGGTCCCCCGAGGTGAAAAACTGTTTTATTATATCGAAACAAATTATTAAAGGCAATTTAACAAATGAATTCATTTATTCATTTCCTTTTACCATTTCAAAGAGAGAAAAAATACAATTGGAAGTACTGTATGCATCGTCGTTGATGATATCTTCATTTCTAGCATTCAAAAAGGGTTTTTATAGACTGTATCTCATAGTCACCATTGTGTTCCTACCATATCTAGTCCCATCCACTTTTTTTTAAGTTCTGCATAAAACTTGCGTGGATACACGTTCACCTCCTCTGAACTTGCATTGTTTGACCCTAATCGTCAACGCTTCCGGCATTCCGTTCTGTTCAATACGTTTGAAGTGAATTCACTGCAGTCTTTATAACAGCTTTAGTATTTAAGCTACGTTTAGCGTACACAATCTGCTGTAACTCCTCTTTACAATAACAAAACGGCCGATGTCATTTGGTTCTGAAAATGTGTCGTCACGAGCGTCACGGAGAAGGCCCCGCCTACCAATGTTTTCATTGCTTGAAATCTTATAATCTCCGCCTACAAATATTCATGAGGGAGCATTCGTCTTAAATTTCTGGCAGGGAGTAGTCCTAATTTGGGGAGGGAGTAGCTCTCAGATGGAGAGATTTAAGTGATTTTAGGGAAATAGGAGATTTTATTGTATTGTTTTTATATAGATGTAGCCGGTTCCAATGCGAGGGCCATTAAATACTACTCAACACCGGCGTTAGAGGTATCTTAGGTAGTTTATTACGGGTAACCCCGATAAACACATATCTACAAATGCCAAATACAAACTATAAATACACATTCGTACGTACATGCGCTCACAAATATAACATTCATTCAATTTAATATTAACTCCATTTAATAATAGTATTAAATTGCTATAGAAGAAAATAATGGAATAGCTACTAATTATTTAGCAGTTACTTAGACAAGAATATATGTATATACTTACTTACAACTTTAATTGGCCAAGCACTTAATAGGTGCCTGCCACATACAACCCCTGATAAAAGGATAGCATCCTCGTCATTTGCTTCCAATACACTGTCACTCAGTTATAAGCGAACAACTATATACTTACCTATACTTATCGTTTATCACTGAACATTAATATATACTCTTGCTTTCTTTTTTAAATTCTGAAATTTCACAGCATAATCCAACATTTAATTTCAATATCACCCCCCCCCCCCCCCCCCCCGATGATAGAAATGACGTCATCGTCACTTTAAAGTCTTTATTCTAGAAAGTACATATACATAGGCTTATTACATCTACATGTATATACAATGTAACGATTTGTAGTACAGATCACCTGCAGTAAAGCCATGATGACGGATGAATGAATTCAGGAAGTGAGCTCGCCAGTCTGTTTCTTTGACTTGTTGCCTTAAGGCGAATTCCTGTGAGGTCATTCAGCGAGGGCGTGTCCTTGCCCTCTACTGAACTGGCGAAACATGGTCCGATATGTAGTCTCTTTTGGTATATTCTGGTTATCAGGCGTAGTGTGTGCCTCTACCTGCTCAATCCAATACTTTAGTAAGGGATCCTTCCTCTGTGCCTGCCTAACGTCCAGTGTTGACATACCATGGACAGCTGTTTCACGGTTTAACACGTCCAACACTGTGGCCGACATACTTACCATTTCCACCAATGGAGATCCCTGCGAGCTATGACACACAGCTTTCACAGAGTCAATCCCAATATGCTCGGTATCCGTTATGGAACGGGGCAGTCGTGATAATGCATCTGCCTCCACATTCACCTTCCCAGGTCGATACAGAATGTCGAAGTTGTATGATGCAAGAGCCGCCAGCCACATATGTCCTGTTGCGTCTAGTTTGGCTGAGGTGAGCACCTATGTTAACGGATTATTATCTGTAAATACAGTAAATTTCACAGATCCATACAGATAGTCATGACATTTTTCTGACACAGCCCATTTGAGCGCCAAATATTCTAATTTGTGGGCGGGATAATTCTGTTCTGTCTTTGTAAGTCCACGGCTGGCATAGCCGATCACTCGAAAATGGCCATGTTGACGTTGGTAAAGAACCGCTCCTAATCCTTGACAACTCGCGTCGGTGTGTAACTCAAACGGAAGTTGATGATCCGCATAACCGAAAACAGGAGGCAAAGAAAGACATCGTTTGAGCTCCTCAAATGCATTCTCCTGAGCAGGTCCCCACTCACACTTCCGTCCTGGTGTAGTTTTCTTCCTAGTCGACGTTCTTGGTGTACTCGGCATGATGTCGGTGAGTGGCTTTGCGATCTTGGAGAAATCTTTCACGAATTTCCGATAGTAACCGGCGAATTCGATGAATCTCCTCACCTCTTCCGGAGTCGTAGGTTTCGGCCAGGTCGTGGCCTTGACAATCTTTTCCGGGTCAGCCTCAATACCGTCTTAAGACAGAATGTATCCTACATACCATACACGAGTCTTCATAAACGAGCACTTCTTCTTTGCACTGCTAAAACCGGTCAAAAACCTGCTCCAGTCTCTCTAAATGCTCCTCATATGTTTTCGAAAACACTATTAGGTCATCAAGGTATGTTAACGCAATGATGCGATGTAATGGACCTAGACACTCCTCTATTAAACGTTGATAGTTCGCAGGTGCGTTAACTAAACCGAAAGGCAATCGCTCTTATTCGTAAAAACCTAATGGCCCCACCGTAAATGCTGTTCTCTCCTTATGGTGTTCTGTCATTCCAATTTGATAGTATCCACTCTTCATATCCATTACGGTAAAAAACTTGGATCCAGCCAAACATTCCAACAGTTCATCAACTCGGGGCAAAGCGTATGAGTCGCGTATGGTCCGCTGATTTAACTGACGAAAGTCAATGCACATGCGAAGTTCTCCTGATTTCTTCCTAGCGAGCACTACGTTGGAAGCCCAAGGGCTGTGAGACTTCCGGATGATCCCTCCGTCAAGCAAGTTCTGTAAATGATCCTTAACCTCAGCGTACAAGGCAGGCGGGATACGTTGGTGGCGTTACTTGAACGGGGTTTCATCAGTCAAGTTGATGTCATGGGTTACCAAGTCCACTAGTCCAATGTCCTGGTAATTCCGGGAAACAGTGTGTCGTAACGCTCCAACAGTGATCTAAGCTCTGTTGTCTGCTCATGCGTCAGGTTTTCTGGCATATCAATCTGATCCAAAACACTACTGGTGTCACACACTGTATTTGTCAACTCCTCCAAGTCAACAACCTGGAGCTTGCATAGCACGCTATGTGGTGCCAAAGTCACTGTCTGTGACATTTGATATTTGGACGTAGACTATTCCATTCTGGCAATAGTTGTATGAGATCACTGTTGGCGTGATGTCCAAATCGTCGGGCACCGATGATCCGAATGTGGGTTGTAGCATGGCGCACACAGAGTGATATGTCAACTCCTTATCCAGTAGTCCTTTAATGTTGACGGTCCGGTTCGGGAGTATTATAATGCGGTTATTACTGGCACTCTTCACAGCAGCTAGCTGTCCTTTGTTCCGTGTGAGCTCCTTTTCCCTTAGCTGTAAACACCCGAAGGTTAAAAATCATGGTGTATGGAGGTTAGCACGCTGTAAAAATCTCTCGTCTCCAGCTCCCCGACAGTCTAACATGAGTGGTACCAATATGTTGGTTTCTAACAGCACAGGTACTCTGCTGCTATACCGGCTGGTTGGAGTGACCAAAAAAACTCCTGTCTGTCTTTCAAATAATGGTAATCCTTTCACCCAAAAATCAATTTTAATACAACCTAGATACGGTAGCGACTCTCCGTCCCTCCAATACGCATAGTAACCTCATTGGGACTCCCTACCAATCCTCCTGGGACTGGTTAGGCCTTCCTCTCTTTCTCGAACCTATGGGTGGCCTTGCCCTATAGATCCTTTGGAGTTTTTCTTCTTTGTGTGTTCCATGATCACTCGACACCTGATCTGAAGATGTCCTCTCCGACCACATCTGAAACAGGTTGGCTCCTCATGGCTGGGTGCGGCAGTTTCCTATTGGGTTCCCTGGCCCTGTTTAACCTGTGCCTGCCGTCTATCTTTAGAACGCTGCTTACCTCCCTTTGAGTCCTTTATGGTAGATATATCGGCGCTCATTTGATGAACTAGCCCCCACAGCTCGTGCAACTCCTCTTCCCAGTTATTGTACTCGGGCTGAACACCCATAGTCCTCTTGGCTGTGGCGGACTTGTGGTTGGTACCAGTAGAAGATCTTTGCTGTTGGTCATGTTCAACTCGACGTAGAGCTGAGCGTAGTACGTCAAATTCGTTGATACTGTCAAACTTGTGTCCAGACCAATCTTTCAGGGATGATCGCAGTCCTGTCCAGAGCATGGCACGCATCATCTCATCACGGTTGTACATTCCCATGCCCTCGGGATCAACAATGGTAGCCTTATTGAGGGTGTCCTCCAACCTACAGCTCCAGGCCGAGACATCCTCATCGTCACGTTGTCTGGCACTGTAGAACTGGGCGANCCCCCCCCCCCCCCCCCCCCCCCCCCCCCCCCCCCCGTAAACACTGTCGAATTTAGCAAGCAATTGTGCTGTAGTGGCGTGGCTCCCTAGGCGCATGGCTGCCTTCGCTGCCTCCCCCTTAAATTATCTCCTGATTGCCTGCGACACAATACAATATGAGGTGGATATGTGGCATCATCATTCAAACAACCTACCTCATATTTCCATACCTCATAGGAGGTGTCGGTTGCCTTACTCCTCTCTCCACTGAATGTGCTTAGACGTGGAGGCTGGTGGGTTATATCACAGGGGTTAGTCACCTTGATAGTTAAGTCACAGGGGTTTGTCAATTGATAGATTTATCACAGGTGTTAGTCACATTGATAGTTATATCACAGGGGTTAGTCACATTGATATATATATATATCATTGTGGTTAGTCACATTGATAGATGTATCACATGGGTAAGTCACATTGATATATGTATCACAGGGGTTTGTCTTCGTGATAGATATGTCATTGTTGTTAGTCACATTTATAGCTATATCTTAGGGCTAAAACACATTGATAGCAAAATCACAGGGATTAGATATATGGATATACTTACAGCTGCACAAAACGTTTGCGCCAATGATGACAGTTCGCATGTTGAATTAGAAGAATGAACAACGCGATTGCCCGATAATCCCGTGTTAACTAACAGAGAAACACTTTCCTATTCGGCAGATAGAATTACTGTATCATAAATATTCCTATCCCTACAGCTTTTTTTTAACTTCGCCTAAATGAAGTCTGTCACAGGCAGTAATCATGAAAATATAATCAATAATTTTTTTACTCATCCGGTTTATATCTAGGGTACCCTAAGTGGTGCCAATCCGTAACCATCCCGTGATAATGATGTGGTTTCGAGGGACATGCTTCCGTCTTGGCGGGCAATTTTCTCGGCAATTATTGGGACATAATTCGATCTATGAAACAAATATATCCAACATGGTTTTTATAGCTCAACTTGATACTGTCATTACTTTTGATGTCTCTTTCCAGGGAAATCACACTATATGCTAAATCGATTGATCTGTTTGGAATATTTCTTCCTCAATATTTAATCAAAATGGACCACACAGACGACTTTTGATTACCGAATTACATGAAACATGGTAGACACACATGGTATAAAATACGTCCGGAATGATAATCGAATCATTACTTTCTGTGTAGTTATGATTATTCGTATAGATATTGCAGAGTCTATATCCGGCTGTCCGCAAAACATATACGTATAGATAACGTTATAACCAATATCCGACTGTCCGTGTCACATATACGTATAAATAACGTTACAACCAATATCCGACTGTCCGCGTCACATATACGTATAAATAACGTTACAACCAATGTCCGACTGTCCGTGTCACATATACGTATAGATAACGGTATAACCAATATCATGTAAATATATACGTATAGATAACGTTATAACCAATATCCGACTGTCCGTGTCACATTTAAGCAATAAACTGCATAGATGTGGCAGACCAACTGGTATAACTGCCACATGTGTCACAGACAAACTGAATGGTGCGCGCTAGCGCACCATGATAAGTTTGTCTGTTACACATGTGGCAGTTATACCAGTTGGTCTGCCTCATCTATGCAGTTTATTGCTTATATTTATATTTCCATAATGAGAATTCGCAAAAAAAAATTATGTCTTTTCCAAATTTCAAATTTCCCGCTTATTACCGTCAGGTCAGGTCAGTATCTAGAACGGCAAAAAGATAACAGCTGACGTCATGCGCTATTTCCCATACAAAATTGAAAAGACTCCGCAATTTTCGTTAATAATTCATTTGATTTTGATTTATATATATATCATATTCTCGATTCATAAATAATAACAAATGACATTTTGTAAGTAACTAATCAAGTGTCGTAAAACATTTTCCGATTTTATTGCGACCTATATCCGGCGCACGAACTCAACGGAAGCCCGCAGTAATCGGGTCAGAGTTATATTTACAGTCCGGCATGTTGTTGATGTTGATCGTGCAACCGGAGAAGGTTGATTGGGGAAAAATCCAGGCGTAAAATTGTTTGTTGATCTCACAGACACTTGAGACAGTCAGCTGGTGTTCGGGATCAAAGCAGAAGATACCGATAAGTTCGGTGGTGACACTGTTAAGTCGCTCGGAGGTGCAAAGACCAACTTCAGTTATAGTCTCATAAGATGAAGCTGCTATTGGCAGTACTTTAGTAGTAATATATAAGGGCTTTGCCACACCAAATGTAAATATATACGTATAGATAACGTTATAACCAATGTCCAACTGTCCGTGTCACATATACGTATAGATAACGTTACAACCAATATACGATTGTCCGTGTCACATATACGTATATATAACGTTACAACCAATATCCGACTGTCCGTGTCACATATACGTATAGATAACGGTACAACCAATGTCCAACTGTCCGTGTCACATATACGTATAGATAACGTTATAACCAATATCCGATTGTCCGTGTCACATATACGTATAGATAACGTTACAACCAATATCCGATTGTCCGTGTAACATATACGTATAGATAACGTTACAACCAATATCCGATTGTCCGTGTAACATATACGTATAGATAACGTTACAACCAATATCCGATTGTCCGTGTCGCATATACGTATAGATAACGTTATAACCAATATCTGACTGTCCGTGTCACATATACGTATAGATAACTATAGATAACGTTATAACCAATATCCAACTGTCCGTGTCACATATAAGTATAGATAACGGTACAACCAATGTCCAACTGTCCGTGTCCCATATACGTATATATAACGTTATAACCAATATCCGACTGTCCGTGTCACATATAAGTATAGATAACGGTACAACCAATGTCCAACTGTCCGTGTCACATCTACGTATAGATAACGTTATAACCAATATCCGATTGTCCGTGTCACATATACGTATAGATAACGTTATAACCAATATCCGATTGTCCGTGTCACATATACGTATAGATAACGTTATAACCAATATCCGACTGTCCGTGTCACAAATATGCGACTGGCCGTGTCACATATGCGTATAGATAACGTTATAACCAATATCCAACTGTCCGTGTCACATATACGTATAGATAACTATAGATAACGTTATAACCAATATCCAACTGTCCGTGTCACATATAAGTATAGATAACGGTACAACCAATGTCCAACTGTCCGTGTCACATCTACGTATAGATAACGTTATAACCAATATCCGACTGTCCGTGTCACAAATATCCGACTGTCCGTGTCACATATGCGTATAGATAACGTTATGACCAATATCCGACTGTCCGTGTCACATATACGTACAGATAACGTTACAACCAATGTCCGACTGTCCGTGTCACATATACGTATAGATAAGGTTACAACCACCGTCCGACTGTCCGTGTCACATACACGTATAGATAACGTTATGACCAATGTCCGACTGTCCGTGTCACATATACGTATAGATAAGGTTACAACCACCGTCCGACTGTCCGTGTCACATACACGTATAGATAACGTTATAACCAATATCCGACTGTCCGTGTCAAATATACGTATATATAACGTTACCACCACCGTCCGACTGTCCGTGTCACATACACGTATAGATAACGTTATAACCAATATCCGACTGTCCGTATCACAAATATCCGACTGTCCGTGTCACATATGCGTATAGATAACGTTATCACAAATATCCGCCTGTCCGTGTCACATATACGTATAGATAACGTTCTAACCAATATCCGACTGTCCGTGTCACAAATATCCGATTGTCCGTGTCACATATGCGTATAGATAACGTTATCACAAATATCCGCCTGTCCGTGTCACATATACGTATAGATAACGTTATAACCAATATCTGACTGTCCGTGTCACATATACGTATAGATAACGTTCTAACCAATATCCGACTGTCCGTGTCACAAATATCCGATTGTCCGTGTCACATATGCGTATAGATAACGTTATAACCAATATCCAACTGTCCGAGTCACATATACGTATAGATAACGTTATAACCAATATCCGATTGTCCGTGTCACATATACGTATAGATAACGTTATGACCAATATCCGACTGTCCGTGTCACATATGCGTATAGATAACTTTATAACCAATATCCGTATAGATAACGTTATAACCAATATCCGACTGTCCGTGTCACAAATATCCGATTGTCCGTGTCACATATGCGTATAGATAACGTTATCACAAATATCCGCCTGTCCGTGTCACATATACGTATAGATAACGTTACAGCCACCGTCCGACTGTCCGTGTCACATACACGTATAGATAACGTTATAACCAATATCCGACTGTCCGTGTCACAAATATGCGACTGGCCGTGTCACATATGCGTATAGATAACGTTATGACCAATATCCGACTGTCCGGGTCACATATGCGAATAGATAACGTTATAACCAATATCCAACTGTCCGAGTCACATATACGTATAGATAACGTTATAACCAATATCTGACTGTCCGTGTCACATATACGTATAGATAACGTTAGAACCAATATCCGACTGTCCGTGTCATTTATACGTATATATTTACATTCGCCCCCGCGCCGTCCCATCACAACAGTGTTAGAGGGCAAGTGTAATTATATAGGCTATAATTACAACTGCTCGACTATAATTACAACTGCCTATTTCAGGTGTAGGAATATGTAAACAAACAAAATGGCCGCCTGAAATGATATTGCAGAGTCTATATCCGGCTGTCCGCAAAACATATACGTATAGATAACGTTATAACCAATATCCAACTGACCGGGTCACATATACGTATAGATAACGTTATAACCAATATCCGACTGTCTGTGTCACAAATATCCGACTGTCCGTGTCACATATACGTATAGATAACGTTACAACCAATGTCCGACTGTCCGTGTCACATATACGTATAGATAACGTTATAACCAATATCCGACTGTCCGTGTCACATATACGTATAGATAACGGTACAACCAATATCCGACTGTCCGTATCACATATACGTATAGATAACGGTACAGCCAATGTCCGACTGTCGGTGTCACATATACATTCTTTATCAATTAAACCGAGTTATGTGCCTAAGATATGAGTTGTTTTGTTTGGTATTGCTTTACGGCCCATCGACAGTTTAAGTCATTTAGGGCCCAGAAAACCTCACTCTGAAAAAACCCTTCAAATCAAAGGTGAAAATGTAAAATAAGACGCAATTTAAATCAATAGCGCCGAGGATATGAAAACAACCAGGAGGTACCAAAGGTGTGTGTGTTTCTGATCTGTATTTGTTGTTTACATATATATGGAGTATACACACCACGACTACGGTAATCTTAGCGTCCTGATACAAATAAATTGTGTGGCGCTCATACCAGCGCACGTTTAATGGTACCACAGTAGACATTAGCTACAATCGAAAGCATCAAAAACTGACGTGTACATTTAATCAATTAGGACATCGGGGTCAAGTTACATATTTGTCATTATTTTAACCAAGGGTTCCAAAGATGTAGATTAATAAGGCATATTCATGTTAGATTTTTAAAATGAAATTGTCAATCAAATCGTGTATGGTCAATTTCGAACATTGCTATTTTTGTTTGTTTTCGGACAGCTTTGGGTAATGAATTACATTAATCATTTCACCTCACCACAAAGACCTGTAACCGACCACTTAAGTAGTCCGCAAGAGTGCAAAGTGTGTCTCTTGAGGACCCCTATGGATGCATCAGTAACGCACAGATGATTACCTCCTTAGAAATTGTCTACTCCAAAAGAAGTAAGCCATCGACGACGAAAGAACGAAGGCGTAAAGCATGGGTAGAACTAACGGGGAATGTCTTTTGTTATATCTACGGAAGCGGCGTTGAAACATATCAAAACCTCCTAATCGATCGCGCCTACTGAAACGAACATTCTCCTAATCAAATGCGCCTACTGAAATGAAAATTCTCCTAATCGAATGCGCCTACTGAAGATATTAGTACGTGCCATATTACTGAAGTCTGACCGAGTTTTTACCTGTAGACATCTCATCACGGGGAGCTTCTAAAAGTGCGATACTGTACATCGTATATTTTTTGCGATATATATAGGTTTGCATTTTAAATTGGATGAAAATATCATAAGAGATCATTAACATCGCATTTTAAAATTCTTGCGAACTAAAAGCACCGTCTTGAAGGCGAAGTATTGCATACAGTGAACATGCATAGTAATTAGTTTCTTTGTTAAAGTTATGAACACATTGTACCGAAACAAAGGGGTTGCTTTCGTAACAATTCAGGTGCAATAATCGAACGCACTTGGGCCGGAAATGTATCGCAAGTATGGCAGAGCTAAAATACAGTTCCCTGGTTTTGTGACAAATAAACAACAATAAAAGGATAGGATATCCTTTCACGCGTACATTAAAGGGACACCTTAGTGAAGTAAGTTTTTTTATAACCTTGTCACAAAACTCTTCATGATTAATTTATGTCGAAAAATTAACAAGAGACCATGCGTTCTTGACGTTTTTAATCAGTAATGGAGAAATCCTTAAATGTGCAGCCGTACGTTTTAGCGGCAGCTGTCGGTGAAATTCTAGCTAACAAAAATGGTTTTCCAGCCAAGGACAGAAGGTAACTTATTGATTTTTTTCGCCTAGCCTCTCTGAATACGCGGCACCCTCTCAGTGCGTGCATGCTCTAATTAAATCTGTTAGTTCTTATTCAAATCCAAAAGTGAAAAAACCCCATCTGATTATAGGTACATATTGTGATATTTATAATTCTTACTTGAAATGTATTGTGTAAATTCAAGAAGGAGTTATGTGTGAACTCAGACTCATAACTGACACTGTGATGTCGGTCGACAGCGTAGTGATGAACATGTTTACTACTCACTGAAAGGCCCGGATATTGCGCTATTTCGGTTGTAGCTATTTTATCACCGGCTTTCCCAAAAGATGAAATTGACCACTTTGGACGTTGGCTTCAGATAATGTCATTATCGACTACGTAAACTTTCACTGGAAGATGTATATTTTCTGTATAGACTTGATTTTCAGGTAATCAAAAAAGCTTACTGCGCTAAATTGTCCCTTAAAATTTTATAACACTTCTTGAAATATACATGTGGACTGGCCGTTTTAGATTCGATACATGTATTTGATAGTTTAAACATATTTCATTGCAATATAATTACAAAAGGATTGGACACAAGTTATTGCAACTTATAAACGCCCTTTCCATAATGGTTTACAACATATAAATATAATGCAATTTCTAATAATACATATATTAATTTACAACAAACACATACTTGAGAGATTAAGATAACAAACTTATAACAATGTTATATAACAAACTTATCAAGCTTATAACAATGTTGACCCAGTTGGACTATAAACACATTCATTACGCACTACAAATTGTTCATCTCAATCCTGAAAAACTGTCCTCTTCCGTAAACACGCAGATCCTCTTCTTTTCCGTAGTCTTTCATCTTAATAATACCAGCTGGGCCAACAATGTTACCTTAGCAGTTGAATAATCGGATAATGAAATTGAAACAATTAAATATATAGCGTTGTGCACTTTTCTTTAAAATCTTTTGCTAGATTTAATGAAATTATGAACGTATAAAAAGACTTCCGAATTTGTGTCAAGCGACAAATCTTCATTTCCAAATAAAAGCAAATCTAAATCACATGGTACCTCTAAACTCAAATAATGTACTCGTTGAAAAAGTATGTTTCTTTCACTACTATAACGGCGACATTGAAAGAAAAAGTGATAAACATTTTCACAAATATGTCCACAAATACAGCTAGGGGTTTCCACAAGGTTCACACGGAATAAGTCATAATTTAGAGAACTGCAACGGTGTCTAAGCTTCGTGTGAATAACATTTAACCTACGGTCGCCATTACAAAAGTACGAAGGAGTAATAAATTGATCGTTGGGTTTCAGGGAATTTTTAAAGATATTCAATGAAGCTGATGACCTAATAGAGTTATCAAGGGCATTCCAACAGCGAAGAGTTGACGGTAAAAAAGAAGAGTTTGTTGTTGATAATCTGAAATACGGGATTCTATAATCATTTCTGTTTCGCTAAGGATAGCGAACTAGATCTTGTACAGTGGAGGAAAGCAGGGAAGAAAAATAGTCTGGTGTTTGATTAACATGCATTTTAAACAAGAGTCGAAGCTTTCTTCTTTTTCTTCTAGCAGACAACGTTTCTAAACCTGTTTCAAATTTTAAAGATTATATACTAGCATATGATGGGAGAACTGTTATAATTCGAGCGGCTTCACGTTTGGCTTTTTCTAACTTTTCTGATTCGAAACTAGAGCATCCATCCCACAATTCGCATGCATATTCTAAAATAGGTAAAATAAAGGTTCGGTAAATTCTTAATAGGACATCTCGTTTTAATAGAAATTTTAATTTTCTTAAGACATTTTTTTTTTCATAACTGAAGAATACACTGCTTCTATATGATCCCCCCATTTGACACTGGAGTTGAGAGTAACAACTAAATGCTTGTGACTATCTGAAAAGTCTAAAATGTTTCCGTCAAATTCTAATTCTAATAATGCATCTACGTCATTTCTATTGGAGAAAAAAAGTACGTCAGTTTGTATTTGATTTTGATTGCTAGGCCGACAGCTATAAACAAGAGACAGTAACTGGTACTTTACATAATGCATACTTATTATATCTAGTAGCAATTTCAAACCTGCAGGTGGGGGATTGAGAAAAAATATACCTGCTATTACCAACTTATGTTCTAAGCGGCAACTAATGCGGGGAAACCCGGCAGAATTGGGGATTTGCTGTTGTGCCTTTCTTCTTTGGGGAAAAAATACGACCACAATGGCAGCCTACCGCATTACGTCCCTTTGTCGCGCCTCAAACACCACCACACTTGTGACAAAAGTTGCTGACGCGCGTAAGGTAGTTCCGGTGTAACCAAGGTTCGGCGTCTACGTTGTGAGGGTGTTGACATCTTCAGTGTGTCAATCTATAAATGTCGTTTTGATGACATATGATGACATAGGACCATCATAATGCGCGACTGCCATTCAATATCAAAGATTTCATGATGATCGAGCAGATAACATGGACGATAAAGGTAAATTTCCTTATTCTTTGAGAAAAGCTTCCACATTTTAAAAATATTCATTCTGTGAAATAAGCCAGTCTTTATATCAAGGTGCAAATGTAACGTTATGGACACTATCCAGGTACGTTTTTTCAGCAAAACAAAAACGCTTTAACCCATGATCCCACTAAACATATTTTATGTTATTGTCGTCCGATAACCAACAATTTCTCACCTCTTACAAAGTTACATATTTGTGTATATTGGCAGTGTTTTTCGGGAATTTGTCATAAGTATATTTTGAATGATCGCACCTTTTTAGAGATGGGGGCTGGATTCACATAGACAGAAGACACTGATGGGTACACAGGTAAGTTAAATAGGTCTTTTTAGGAAATAACAATAATACAAACGGTTTACCATTCACTGTCACAAGATAAACAGATTATAGATTACATTTGTAAACAACATTTATTAAAATGGGTTCTCTTTTTTTGTTTATAATTTGATAAAACATACAATTGTAATCCCAGTCACAGTAAAATCATGCATAAGTTAACAAATCTAATTTTAGAATGCTTTCACCTGTGTATGTCTGATCCCATGATTACAACATGAAAATCAGACACTACTTCAGAGATTTGAATCATTTCTTGATATACTTTTAATTCCTTTTGTATAAAAACAAGAAATCCTTCTTTTTTGGAATAGTATCACAACACTTGTCCATGTTGATGTGCAGGTTTGAATGTGTAAACTATTCTTGTGAAAAATATTAAAACATTACCAGTAAAAAACCCAATATGATAAATCCCTTTATATGATTTAAGATTCTATCATTGTCAAGGGAGGACAAAGATATTGTTTACTGTGCTCCAACTATGCAAGAAAAATTTGTGAGGATGGTACAACTATAAAACCTCATTGCATTCCCCAAGGTGACAGTGCTGATAAAACAACAAGATCATTGTGGATTCAAAAATTCAAACTTGTGCAACCAGATACTCCTATTGGCTCAAACTCTAGACTTCGCAATTTACATTTTGAAAATAATATATGCAAACAAGGTATCTGACTACACCAAGGAAAATAGTCATTCTGAATTTGAGAATACTGAAAACATTCCCTGTGAGGATACATCATGTATATCTACTACTATTAGTTCCTTGTCTTAAAAGGAGAGTTCTGAAACACAGACATACTGGTTATCCAAATTATGCAACATTTTTACTGGTTTTTTTTTACTACTTTTTGTAAGCATGGTGCAGAATAGTTGACCTACTGGGAAGGGGGAAAAAGAACTCCACTACCTGCAAAAGACAAAATATTTCCACCCAAAAGTTGAGAAACCTGGGAAGAAAAGGAGCCTACATGTTGTGTTGTGTTTGAAGTTGAAGATGGTCTTTGGCAAAAATTTCTTGCAGAATTATGAAGTGTGTCTGTTATGAGTTTCTCGAATCATTCATACATGGATTAATTTTATGTTTGATCACATGCAGTCACTTATCCCATGGCCATCAATAGAACAAATTTGAAGCAATTTGCCTAAACATTTTACAGAATTGACTCAGGTTCGCATAGTTATAGATGCAACAGAATTCTTCTGCGAGAAACCGGGAAACATGGAGGCTTACTTTCTTACATGGAGTGATGGTGACCTCTTCTGACCAAAGTTAAACCTTGAGATGTTATTCTTGCAGACAAAGGCTTCACTGTTGGAGATTTACTTGCTACATATATAGGTCTAAATATGCCACCATTTGTATGATCTAGCTGTCCGATGAGTGTACAGGAGTCAACAAATAGCTGCTCCATGGATTGTTGTTGATATGAAACTGGAGCAAATCAAGAACTTCAAGATATTACAATCTTTGCTACCACTTACTGAAGTTCATTTAGCTGAACAAATAATTATGATATGTTGTGCCATGACAAATTTGTACAAGCTCTTACTGAAGTGAATTATACTGTCTGCAATGTCCTGTACTTAAGATTTCTAGATTACTTCATTTTCAGGCTCATGTGTAAAATGTAAATATAAATATACTGTACAGATATGAAACCAGTACACTACTGTAATGATTATGTTCAACAGAAATCACTTGAATATTTAAAATGGACAGATTTTCAGTTGACCCTTGGACATTTAGTAATTTCAAATAATCTTTTCCCTAGTCAAACACATTCTAAATAGACATATCTTTGCAAACTCTAGAGTCAAAGCTCATTGTTGGGTCTACTGATGTCCTAGATGGCTCAGCTATATACTGTTAAATTCATTGTGTATCAGTTCATGTATACATGTACATTTGTATTCCATTAGACCGTGCAAAGTAACTATAACAATGTTGACTTATGTGTCGCAGGAAAAACAGTTCACAAACTCCATTTCTCTGTATACATTTTATTATTTCATTTCCCCGGGCCGACGTATACTGTACAGATATAGTACAGGATTCAGAACCACAAAGGAACCCCTGCAAATACAATTTGCCAACATTACAAATAGACCAAATAATACAAGCTACCATTAGTTATTTTTTATAATGATGAATTCGACGCGTTTCGACCGATAAAAGTATTAAATTGTAAGAACAACTACTGTTACAAATATTATTTACCTGATACCGTCATGTTGCCACGCAGTAGGAAATATTGGCCCGTCATGTCAAGTAGCGCTGATCCCCGAAGGTGATTGTGTCAAACGCTCTGGCTAGAATGCAACGCCCACCGCTAAAGTAACTCTTTTTATACGACACCCCACACATTCGCGCATTAATTTCACTCACCGACACGCACATCGACCCACCCTGGTCAAACTGGACAAACGGGTACAATACAGGTAAACACAATTACGTCACATTTTACAGGTTATACATAGACACCGGGGAAACCCCGCACAATACATTGTAAACAAAGACACTCCATGTAACTAGTACCACACATTAAATGTGACCCTACGACA
>NW_018404017.1:518766-536032 GCF_002113885.1 Mizuhopecten yessoensis
ACATTTATTTTAACATAAAATCCAATCCCCCTCTACTACTTGACCCATTTGCCAATTACCATATCTCTCTGGAGGATTTCTCACCCTACCCGAGCGCCTGGGACTCGGTTTCCTCTCTATTTCCCTATGAGAGAATTCATTTATCCTTGGTATCTCCGGCATTCCCAGAACCGGTCCGGTTTCCTCTTGGGAAACCCGACTAACACTGTTCTCAATGTCCTCAATGTTCTCACTGTTCTCAACGAAATTGTCAGGAATATTATTCTCCAACATAGATCTCAAACCTCTATGGGTCTGTCTTGGTCTATACAGGTATTCCTCCTCCGAGCTTGAACCTGAACCCGACGACATGCTATCTTCCCGTGGTTCCGTCCTAGTGGTGACTGCTTTACGCCGTCCCTCTGGAGCCACTCGAGAACTCGAAGTTCCATCCTGAAGCTCCGCCTCATTCCGTCCCGCGTAAGGTAACAGCATGTTTCTGTGCAAGGTTCTAACTCTACCTGGACCTTTTTCGGGCCGAACTCTGTATACTGGTGTGTCCTTGTGCGGTTTGGACAAAACCTTGTAGGGCAATTTCTCCCACTTATCAGCAAGTTTGCACTTACCCCTTAGGTTAACATTTCTTACTAACACCCGGTCTCCTGCCTTGAGAACTGAATCCCTTACCCGAAGGTCATAATAATGTTTATAGGATTTTGCAGATTTCCTGGCATATCTCTCAGCAGTCCGGTAAGCAAACCGTAACCTAGACTTAAGCTTACTTACATATTCCGTCTTTGGTTGAAACTGAGGAAACTCCAGGTCATGTAACCCATAATAAGCATCTCCAGCCAGCCTAGGTTGTCGCCCAAATAACAAATAAAATGGGGGAAAACCTGTACTCACATGAGTTGCTACGTTGTATGCATGAACCGTTGCTGGTACGTGTGCTTTCCAATTCTGTTTCTCCTCGTCCTCTAATGTATCCAGCATCTTTAACAGTGTTTGATTAAATCGCTCGGTCATGCCGTTCCCCTGAGGGTGAAAAGGTGTAGTACGAGACTTCCTTGTTCCAGCTACCTTACATAGTTCCTGAATGATCCTTGATTCAAAATTTCTACCCTAATCGCTGTGAAGCCTGGCAGGAAAACCATAGTGGACAATAAAATTGTCAAATAGAACTCTGGCTACCGTAGTGGCTAATTGATTTCTGGTAGGTATCGCTTGGGCGTAACGGGAATAATGATCCGTGATCACTAAAATGTGCTCGTAGCCTCCCTTGCTACTCTCCAGTGACAGAAAATCAAGACAAACCAACTCCATCGCTCTGACGACACAATTCCAACCATCTCTGCCCTATTTGTCACCGCAGTTTTTCTTCTGATACACCTATCACAACTCCTCACATCTTCCTCCATCCCACACCAATAAAATCTTGGTTGGATCAGAGATATGGTTCTATCCCGGCCCTGGTGACCTTGATCATTGTGGTAAGCTTTCAACACCCGAGACTTCCACTTATGGGGAAGGACAATACGCCATACATACTCACCGTCAAATTGTTTACTATGGACCAGTTTCCCTCGTCTTACCTGTAACCGGTCCCAGACCTTTAACAGTTTCTTCACTGCAATAGGTTCTCTGGCTAACTTGTTTCCCGACAATTTAGTCTCCAACTGTTTCAATTCTACTACCCGCCGTATAGTAGCATCATTTTGTTGCTCATCTAACCAGTCAACTTGACTTAAGCTCTCACGTGATAAGGCTTGATCATGTTCTGCTCCCGGTAACTGTGCGGCACTGCATAATACTAGAGTATCGGCCAAAGGTAACTGACCTCTCTGCACAGTGGCTGCTGTACACACAGCTCGCACAACTTCAGGAAATGCACATTGCTCACCTTGTCCGGGTTTACGTGACAACCCATCTGCATCACCATTGCTCTTGCCAGAGCGATAGATAAGCTTAAATGTGTAGTTTGCCAATTCAGCGACCCAACGATGCCTTGTTGCGTCCAACCTGGCTGATGTTGTGACATATGTAAGAGGATTATTATCAGTGTAATAATCAAACTCTGGCTGACCATACAAATAATCTTTAAACTTATCGGTGACTGCCCATTTTAAACACAAAAATTCCAGTTTGTGAGCTGGATACAGTTTCTCACTAGGTTTCAAACCACGGCTTGCATATGCGATCACCCTGTCCTTACCCTCTTGGTTTTGGTATAACACAGCTCCTAGTCCTTCTAATGACGCATCTGTGTTTAATTTAAACGGCTTTGAGTAATCGGCATACGCCAGAATTGGCGGACCCATCAGCTTCTCATTAACTAGCTCAAATGCCTTTTTACACTCCTCCGACCAAACAAATGGAGTTTTAGGTTTCTTTGACTTGGTTTTCACATTGGGATGACCAATGAGTAAATCATTTAAAGGTCGGGCTATTGATGCATATCCATTTACAAACTTGCGATAGTACCCTGTAAAACCCAAGAAAGTCCTTACCTCTTTAACCGATTCGCATGGTTTCCAAGACTTTAATGTCTCTACTTTCTCCTCATCGGTAGCTATTCCCTGCTCACTTATCACATGTCCCAGGTACTTAACCTGGGTTTTTAAAGAACTCGCACTTGGTTGGGTTCAATTTAAGACCGTTTGACCTAAGTTTCTCAAAAACGGCCTCAATCCTTTTTATGTGCTCCTCAAAATTTTCCGAAAATATCAGGACATCATCTAAGAATATTAAACATTCGCGGAGACACATGTCACCCATCCATCGCTCCATCAACCTCTGAAATGTCGATGGAGCATTACAGAGACCAAAAGGTAATCTCCTGAACTGATAAAATCCTAAAGGACCAACAGAGAAAGCTGTCTTATCCTTGTCTTCATCACACATCTCTACTTGGTAGGATCCAGACCTTAAGTCCAATTTTGAGAAAAATTTGGACCCTACAAGAGAATCGAGGGTGTCATCAACTCTTGGCAACGGGTACTGGTCCTTAATAGTCCTTGAATTTAAAGTCCTATAATCAATACAAAATCTTAACTGACCATTTTTCTTTCTTACCAACACTACGTTTGAAGCATATGGAGACATTGAATCCTCGATTACACCAGATTCCTTCATCTCCTTTAGATGCTGCCTTACCTCTTCATACATGGCCGGGGGCATCTTCCTATAAGGAAGTCTAAAGGGTCTGTCATCGTGCAGCCTTATACCGTGTTTCACTAACCCTGTACAACCTATGTCCATCTGACTTGTGGAAAATAATGAGCCCCAACTTCCCAATACCTGTTGTACTCTTAATCTCTGGGTACAGGTTAAGTTATCAGAATCAATCTGAACCCCTAGTGACTCCAAGTCTAAGGTTTCACTACTAGACTTACCTGGGGTGTTGTTTTTTTGATCACTCGCTATATCCTTACCGTGTTCTTCAGGTTTCAAGTGGTCAACAACCTTGACCTCACTCAAAGTACCAAGTTCCGATCCTCGCGGTATTTGTATAGGATAAGCTAACAAATTACACACCCTTACAGCCACTCTAGCTGTTGAGCCTGCGGTCAACTTCACCACTCTGGGACATACTATCACTCCCTTAGGAGAATCTGCACTAGTCTCAACCACAACCGTGTCAAGTTTTTTAGACTGTCTTACCATTCCATGGATAGTCAACGTCTCCCCGGCACCGATTTTAGTAATCCTATTGGTGGTTTTTACCGATAGAGAATTACCAATCTTAAGACTGCTGAAGGCCGTCCTCCAAACCTGGCCTATCCCCTCAGCCTCTCCGAGTGCTAATAATCTGAGTACATTAGTGCCAACTATCACAGGAACATATCTGTTGTAATTTGTTTCGGGTCCTACCAACATTGGAACAGACACTGTCTCCTTTCTGTTCAGACACACAATTTCTGCCTCAAAATACCCAGAATATGGCAGTTTACTACCATCAGCACAATATACATCCACGCCGAAATCCCCCAACGTTCTGAGCTCCTGATAATGATCGAAAAAATGACTCGCTACATGTGGTAACCATCGATCCTGTATCCACTAAACACTTGACTGGACTACCGCAGACCTCTATAATGACCTCATTAGCTTCTCCGACCAAGCGTTTTCTGACAATGTTTGGGTTCTTACCAATACCTCCCCCTATTTCCCGATTAATGAGGGAGGTTACTCTTTTGGTTGTGTTCCATTGGAACCCTTACCTGCATCATTTTTCTTCTGTTGCAATTTGTCCTCTTCATTCTTCCTGTAGTTTCCTGACCCTCTGTTCTGATGCTGGCCTTGGGTGTTTCTGGAAAAATGGTTATCAACTTTAGTCTCTAATGACTGAGTTTACTAGTTAAACCAGTAACCTGCTCAACTAATTTATCTATCTTTGAATTTAGGTCACCATCCACCTGCATAGGCTGGTGTTGGGTACCCTTCTTCGAAATAGTCCCTTTTACCTTGTCAGCATTTTTTATTTCTAAATCGACAGCTCTTACCTCCCTGACCAAAGCATCAAATGTTCCAAGTTTTGCGTCATACCTGTGTCTGGTCTGGTTTTTTAGCCTCTCACTACTCAGTGAAGTCCAAAATTTCGACCTAAGCATGCCCTCTCGTGCTGAATCTTCTATATGGCCATTATCAATGGCGGATTGAAGTAGCGATTCCAGCCGACAAGCAAATGACACTACTGTCTCACAGTCTTGCTGCATCTCTGAGTAGAATTTCTGTAATGTAGCCTCATGTGTGGCTACATTCCCAAACAAGCCATCTAGTTTTTTAATGATGGTTTCGCACCCCGCCTGCTCTCCTAATGGTATCAGCATCTGTCTTGTGATCCCTCGTAAGGATTGCCGTACCGCCTGTCTAATTGTGGCAAGGGGATAATGCTCATCCCTCAGGATACACCTTACCTCAAATTTCCAAACATTAAACATTAAACCCGACATCACCTTTGTGGTCATCTGAGAAGCAGACCATATAAGAGAATGATGATATCACAATATTGATTTAATACCTTTTAGAAGTCAAAATTGAAAATGAAAATAGTTAAGCATCAATATTGAAGAACTGGACACATTTTAAAAAGAGTTTTTGTCCAGTGTTTAATTGAAAACAAGAAAACATAAATGACTAAAATGTATGTGTTACTCAGGTAGTTTCAGATATTGACAAACCCTTGTTTAATGTTTTTAGAGGGACACAGAACTTTGTATGTAATAACTTATGAATTACTTTTTTCTTATCATGTGTGATTTCTCATTTCATCTTAGTTATTATAATGTATATTGTTATTGTGTGTTATGACATGTGTAAAAAGTGTATATATAACATCCATGATAGATTTTTTCATTTCAGCAAATAAAGTTTAGAAAATGAGTCAAGATATCTATGAATTAGTGTCTTTCTTGTAGCTTTCACTATTTACCTCCAACAAAATGATCCGAGCATACTTTAGAGTGAGTTGAGGGATTGAAGTCTTTTCTTCCGATGACCGCGATCCATTTTCTTCTCCTCTCTCTTGATAATTCTTCTGTTAATTTATCCTCGTGGAGTCTTAAAGCAGGGAATCCGTAAAACCCACGCTTTGTACTGTCGTTGACACGATTATGACAGCCGTACACAACGCAGGTGTGAACCATTTTGCTTATGTTTACCTTGGGATGGCTGACTGAGCACAGCTGACCCAAATCGATTTGTTTGCCCCAAAAGATGGCAGCGCTCCCAGATTCCTCGGGTGTGTGACGTCATGAGAATACTATGTATTGGAACGGTGCGTACGAACTCAAACAGGAACTACCGTTGACAGACAGCGCCAATGTCTATTAGCGGCCTATTATTAAGGGACGTAATGCGGTAGGCTACCATTCACTGTATCCATTGAGACATTTGGGATCGATCTGCATTTTCTCTATTCTCTCTAACATATTTCAGTTTCTTAGCGCAATGCTTGGCAAAACGTTTTGCCTTCGCGCTGAACGTTCGTCAAAGTAAGGAAGGCAAAGGGTTCTATCCCCCAAGGTTGGGTAGTACAAAAAATGGTAGTCGTCATTTTCTGCTAACGTTAACTAGGGTAATCAAACAACTATTTACCCGTTGTCAGAATAATGTGACCGGGCGGAATGCTGTTCCGGGTGATTTCGGCATGGCATTTTAGTGAAAAAAGCATTGTTAAGTCGGTAACAGATCCGCGCTATCGCAAGGAGACAGATACACCAGCATATCGTCACTGCCAACAGAACACATATACACGTGCATGCATACATCACACACATAGACTACGTTCTTAAATTACTTAGCTGTAAACAGGACGCTAACAAATTGAAAATGAATAAAATCGTGTACGCAACAGATTAATGGTACTGCATACTATCTTATTCAGACCCAAGCAACGATTCCAAACTCAAGACATTTTGTAACTATGAACCCTTTATATTACCACATTCCGACAGTTATCAGAAAATGTCTTCAATACCATAAATTCTAGCCCGAGTTTCCTCTGGCCCTAATACCAGACTAGGACATTTTGACATACAGTTGTCATATATGTCAAAAAGTCTGGTGTTAGGGACAGAGGAAAACTAGGACTGTATAAATTATAAATGTGGCACTAAACACCAATATTAAAAGCCTTTTGGATTAGCAACTATTGTTAGTTAGGATATTGAAATTTAAAGGGAAAAACTTACAACTATAACCTTCAATATTATGATGATTTACATTTAGCATGTCTTGCCTAATGGTATGTTTACGCATTAGTTCGGTGCAGGCTTCCAACACATATAACCCGCTGTAGTCCACTGAATGATCGTATGAGGCGGCTTATTAGGGGTCAGTTGATCCACTGGATTCGAATGAGGTTACTTATGTAAGGCAAATCAGTCCTCGGTAACAGTTTGAGGAAACTCGTGTGGGAATATCCGGTTCCCTTCTTAATGGTGATACACATACTATGGATAGAGAAGACAAACCTACTGGTTTGCCGCCTCCGTTTCAGTACTGGAAGCTGTGCTGTTTTCTTTCACTTGAATTTTGAAAGAATTATCTCCCTAAAACATCCGTTAATAATTTTGCACTATAGGCCAACGTTTGTACAGAAACAATCGCCTGTAAAGCTACCAAGACAAAAACAGTACTATGAACTACTCCGTTAATGCTTTCTCACGTGCAATGGCAATGTAATCCCAAGTTGTCACAAAGTAATTAGCATAATGGCTGAATCATGTCAAGATACTATCTTGGTATTTTCGAAATGACTACATGGCTGACTCCGGTAATGCTATATGAATGCAGGTTAAGAAAATAATGCAACTAATGAGAATCCGATTAAATTTCTTTAAAAAGCAAAAACAACTCTTAGAATCGACATCAAAAATAATTTTGATAATGCATGAATTCTCCAGTCAGATATTATCGCTTGATATTGCGTGATGTGTGATGTTAACATATTAGTCTTGTCCAGGTTGTATCATTCCTGGCAGGGATTGACTATATCACAAAATTGTAAAACAACGCTGGAGAAAGGCAGAGTGAAAATTGCGCAAACATAACTTCATTGTGATTATTTTGAAGATTTCTATTGTTTCATATAAGAACATATTTGTTTAGAATATACATACATATTCCTCTCAAGAGAAAACAATATTATCGTCAATTTCTTCTGTAGGGAATAGCTTACGGCTATATGTATAAATTATGAAGAACGTTTTTTATTCCATTTTATATTATTGAACTAACAAGTATGTTTTTGTTTCTTATGTTAATGAAAAGTGATGTACAATATAAGTGCTTTTGCATGTTCTATAATATCCAATACATAAGCATAGTGTCTTTCCTGTGTTTAGTATCTTATTAATGAAACGTGTCAATAAATCTTCAATTCTATAAACTTTGCTGAGCTGATTTTTTTTTCAATCCAGGTCTCTTTCTACTCCTAACTACCTTTTTATTTCCTAGCGCCTTACTTAGCAACACCTCACTTTAAGCTTTGATGTTGAGCCTTCGCCCATGTGAGATTCTGTCCCCAAGCCGGGACAAACAAAAGTCTTTAAAATTGAAAGTTGTTATTCCCTGCTTAACGTTCAGCATTTAGGGGACTGGTTCACGTTAAAGTTGGCATCAGATCCGCGCTACCACAAAGACGCAATACACCAATATACGCTGTCGTCTCCTGCATACACACACTCAAGTACGCATACACTATACACTTGGAGGCTCGTACCTTAGCTGTTAATAGGACCTTTAACAAAATAAAACCAAACCATGCAGGTTCGGAGAAATAATAGGCCTGCTGTATCCCACTGCATGACCGCAAGAGGCGACTAATATTGTTAATTTGCCCAAACACCTGTAGAATTGAGGTTGTTTCATTCCTCGTCTACTATTTAGTGGACATTGAAGAAATCACGAACGTACCTGCTGTATCTCATTGCACGTGTAAAGTAAACGGCGAATAATGTGTTGGTCCCTGCAGAATCGAGAATAATTATAATTAATATAGACATTGTTACATAGCAAAAAGCCTGGCACAGTATGAAAAAGTTTGATTTTATCATGTTTGACGTTCTATCAATGGCTAAGGTCATTTAAGGGCGTGTCCCGATATCTATAATATGTGCCTGTCCTCAGTGAGACAGCGCCAATAAATAGGCAATTGGGGATTTTTACTATTTCCGGTCTTTTCAGTATCCGTTCAGTAGAAGAAAACCCTCTATTCTGCAAGACAATAGTAATCTTACGACACGCAATGAGACACATCAGATCTAGTCTTCCCCCGGGCCTACGTAGAGTAGATTAATAATGTTTCTTACTAAAGTGCCATTTCACTTAAATGTCATTATATTGACACTGTACCAATGGCACTCCATCTATTAAAGTAATCGACTAACCAGCAGACCGACTTTTCCCTCAGATTTCTACCTTGTTAATAATTCATCCTCTCGGAGTGGAAACCAGATACCGAACAACGAAATAACAAGGCATTTCTATATCATCGTAACATAGTATTGAATGGTTGAAGGTGTATTTGATTTTTTTTTTTAGAAAGAAATGAAGTTCAACTTAGGCTTCACTTTGTAATGCAGCAAGGGAAAAGGATACGATATCAATCTCCGTATTGCTACATTTAAGTGAAAATACCAATTCACTTTAGAGTGTCGAGTTTTAGGAGAATTGATTAATTAAAGAAAATGTGTGGCCTTAGTATTTATCTTTATTTTCAACCGACATCACCGGCAGTCGACACAGAATCGAGTTTGTGAACACATTAGTTCGATTACCTGAAAGTAGGAATTCGTCACTTTTTACGTCAAGTGAAATATTCAAACAATCGGTGTCTCCTCTTTCCCTTCCTAGCCTAGATAACGAGTAGTAATCTGTCTCCATGTATCTAAGCCTGACCGCCAAAATCTAATAATACTACGTGGATCTTATCTTCTGTCAATCGCGTTCGTCTCGTTATCGTTTTTCATGCAGTAGAATTTGAAAGATTACAGGCCTATCATTGTACGTAGATGTACAATCGCCTATACTACGTACATAGAACCTGACCACGAGGTCATTGATGATAGGAATAAGATTTATATTGTCGTGGACTTTTAAACAGAAGAATAAATTCTCGCTCCGCACACTTACTTGTTGTATAGATTTACAAATATCCATTGTTGTTTCAGTCGCGTATCTCCAGTTTTAGGTGTGTTCAGCTGCTAAAAGAGACGTCAGTTTAAAACATGTTGACATCGGGATAGCACTGAGAGATGCTAATGGAATGAAATGCACTTAAGATTCTTATTTGCTTTTAAGACAAATACCTATCACCATTTTTGGAAGATACAAATCAACTTATCCATTGTCTAGATTGTACATTATCTGTGGATTCATTCCTCTAAAGAAGACAACTGCAATCCTCAGCATTCTTAAGGAAACAAAGAGCTGCTGTAAATCAATAAATTTCCTTCAGCACTTAATAATAAAAATACTTATTTATCGTAGTGTCCTATATTAATCTATCATTTGCAATAACAACAACAAATAAGAAATTTAAAGCATCATCATGAATGTCAACATTAATATTCAGCAATATTACATGTAGATGACATATTGGACACTTTAATTACTATATATGTATTTATGATTATTGACTATTCTTAAAAACGTAAAATAAAGTTTCAAATTGTGATTGCGTCATAACTATTTTAAAAATGTTTTCACCGGTGATCTGGTTGTAACTGTTTTATTTAATTAAAGATCAGCCCATGGATATACGTCTCCTCTGCAGTTGTGATTAATTCAGTCGGTATAAGAAGTGCTTTAATTCATGATGGACTTTAACGCAAAAAGGTCTGGATATATTATATAACAGAATAATGTAACTCTTTAAGACTTACACCTGATCAAGGAATGACATCCACACTAGATCGTTAAGTAACTGTTGTGATATAATAGTAATCGTTTAGAGTTTAGCGTCCGCACACGTTTGGTTTTATTCTATTTAACGTCCTATTGACACATAAGGTCATTTAATGACGTGTCTACATGTGTATTTTGTATGCGTGTGTGTATGCAGGAGACAGGGCATGTTGGTGTATCGCCTTAAGATAGCGCGGTTTGGTTTGGGATGGTTTAGTATTGTTTAACGCCCCTATCAACAGCTATGGTTATTTAAGGACGGCCTTCCCTGTGTGCAAGATGCATGCGTGTAGTGTATGCGTGTGTTTTGGGAGGCTGCGATATGTTCGTGTTTGCCTCCTTGTGATAGTGCGAATCTGATGCCGACTTTATAGCGCTACCTTACTGAAACATACTGCCGAAGACACCCAGCAGGACACCCCACCCGGTCACATTATACTGACAACGGGCAAACCAGTCGTCCCACTCTTGAATCGCTCTTCAAAGTAGTTTCCCAAGCCTTTTTAATTTGATCCCTATACAATACAGACCAAACGTTCATCCTTTTCTTGCGACGGAGACATTTTTGATCGACTCCCTGGTTACACCACTACTTGCATCTATGCCGACGCTGTTACAATCGGCCACCCTATCGCTCTCCATTTTGCTTCCTCCTCAGCAGCTGCGTTCACCTCCTCCAAAAGACAGGAGGAGACACAGACAACTGATGTGTCCACTTCCTCATCAACCGTGGTGTGCCTCCTCTTATGGTACAAAATAAATACATTTGTCTCTTCAATGTTCCTGTAGTACAAAAGAAATTCCCGATCAGCCTGGTTTGGTTTAGTTTTATTTTGTTTAATGTTCTATTAACAGTTGAGGCAATTTAAGGACGTGCCTCCATATGTCTTGTGTAAGCGTGGATGCGTATATGTGTGCCGGAGACAGGGTTTGTTGGTGTATTTACCTTCTTGTGTAAAGGGCGGATCTGATGCCGACTTGGTATTTCCAGGCCTTGGAGACAGAACCCGTTGCCTTCCTCACCTTGGCGCACGCTCAACATAAAGGCAGATTTATTTTGGTCGCTTTTGTGTCCCCAAATAGAGGTCGCCTCTTACAATACATGCATTGGGTAACAGCAGGTGTATTCTTTTCCCCGATCCCCCACCTGCGGGAGTGAGAGATCAAAAAAAAAAAAAAAGAGAAAGAAAAACGTGATCAACTACCAACATCATCGCAGTTACCTTCATCACGCCAAAATTGACGATGTCATTATAAGCTTATTGACTCGCATTATCTCTAGCTCATCGATTTAAATTACCTTAGAATTAAAACAAATACCGATAGACTTGCTTCGAATGCAGTAAAAAATTAAGAACATGGAAATTCACATCAACTTATACTCGTACTAGGGAATACAGCAGTTGTGTTCTTTCCGAAAACATGTACAAATATATCATAAATGATTGCAAATCGATCGGGTTTCACACTTCAGATAATCCCATGATAGGTCCTGGTGGTAATTGGATGCAATAAATCACGTGAAAAAAATTACCATTATGCTATCGAACCAGATCATATCTCCAGTCTCCACAAGCGACTGGACAGAACAAATAGGTTAAAACAGATGAATCTATTCAGCAAGTACTGGACACAGGGCGCTGTGATCTAAACAAATCCTGTGTAAAAATACTATGTTTAAAACATGGTGCTATATACGCAAATTCTTTATAACATTAAGTGTCATGTTAACAACAGTGCTGTATACAAACATGCTGTATCAAAAATAGCATTTTATAAACGAATTCCATATACGATATAGTGTTATATTAACAGACACTGTAAATAACATGATGTTATATAAACAGAGTATAATGCATTAAATATTCTTCGTACAACGTTTTGTTATATATACAGACTTTGTTTAATGCATATTGCAAATTATGTTTACAACATAGTGTCAGGATGACCTATAGTCATCGTGCTTCGTCCGTCGTCGTCCCCCGTGCGTAAAATTTAAACATTTTAAACTTCTGTAGTTCCACTAGTGGGATTGAGCTGAAACTTGCCTGACATAATCCTGAGATAGTCTTGACCAAGTGTTGTTATTTGTCGGGTCGGTCTAAAATCCAAGATGGCCGCCATCTTAAAAAACACATTTTAAACTTCTTCTCCAGTTCCACTGGTGCCATTGAGCAAAACATTGGTGGGGATGTTAAGGAAAGGAAGCCAACAAAGTGTTGTTATTTTTCAGCCCCGTCAAAATTGTGCAATCATGGTTTTCCTAAACAACATCTATTTTAAACTTCTTCTCAAGTTCCACCAGTAACATTGAGCTGAAACTTGCCCGAAATGATCCTGAGATGGTCCTGACCAAGTGCTGTTATTTTCGGGTTGGTCTGAAATCCAAGACGGCCATCATAATGAAAAACTTCTTCTCCAGTTCCACTGGTGCCATTGAGCTAACATTTGGTGGGGATGTTTAGAAAGGACACCGACAAAGTATTGTTTCAGCCCCGTCAAAACTTGGAGGGGACGGGGAGAGGACAATCGTTTCTTGAATAAATGAGGCAGGTTCGACCCCTGGGGGATAGAGAAGGCGGCGCCCCAAGCAAGAAAATTACCTAAATTCCTGCTTTTAAATACTACTCGTTAATGCCAAAAGTAGATAACAACAATTTTAGTATGAAACATCATTTAGAAGCAATCATTTCTTATATAAATGATGCAGGTTTAACCACCGTTGACAGCAGGACGGGGTCTTAAAAGGGTAAATCTATTCAGATTTAGGTTTAAATGCTTTCTAATAGGTTTACTGACAAATATGTACCCACTGCTGACCAAAACTACCATCAAGGATAACAAATTCCTAGAATATTTCATTGAAAGTTGAAAAGTTACCATTCTCCCTGCTCAGTCTTTGTAGTCAGATGACCGTTTGGGCCCATGGGTCTCTTGCTTATAAATAGATATTGTATATAATGTTATATAAATAGTATTGTCACTGGATGCCAGAAGAGGGAGTAATTACCTCACTCCTGATAACGCCAAACTAAGTTTGTCACCAAAATCAATACTAATTTGTCCTGTATCTGTGTAAGGGAGTAGCTACACCACGCACAGGCGGAACTAAATGCATTGTCAGCCATCCTTTTAGAAACAGGCTTCGTTTGTCCAAAATAAATATTATGGTGTAGATTATCACCGTATTACAATCGTTACAACATATATATAAATCGTTCACAAAAAGAAAGATATAACGTAAGTCTTGCTGCATAATTCTACCGATCAACCTCTATAAAGCAGTACGGTTTTAAACATGCTAGTGAACTACGAAACACAATTCCTGAACTCGGCACACAACATTTCGCTGGAAATACTGTTATTATTTCTGCATTTTACTTTGGAATTGAACAGAAATCACTTCCAAAATACTAGCCTGTCAATTTAATATTGAAAAGGTCAATTTCTACCGTATTAATATAATGGTAATGATTTCATTCCTCACATTAACCGAGGTTTAATGTGAAGATATTGATTCTATTCCCTGAGGGATACCATAGCATCATTTACATTTCCCATGAATTAAAACAAATAATCTATTTCCACGCTCGACAAGGCGTAAAATAGTTTTTGCCGATGCTCTTATTCTGACTAAAGGTTGCGCAACCTCTAACGCAAACTGCATTTGGACATAATTAAAGCTCTGCACGAGAACAAAAAAAATCCCCATGTCAGCTACCTGTATTCCAATTACTCCGGAATGTTAGGTCCGGATGGGTTTCGAATTGTCCAATCATGTTGTTGTGTATGTTTGTGTGTGTCAGCATTAGGTTCATCATGAATCCCATGACAAGGACTGAGATTTCCCCTGACATTTCACACATTTTATACCGAGTCTGCTTCAGTTTAAGTTAACACAAAAGCTAACATTAGAATTACACGGTTACTGAAGTAATGAATCATTAGCTGTGTAAATGTTTGTAGTGTTTGATAGGTACCAGAACTACTTGGCTTGGTTAATCGTCCTAAACTACCACAACCACTTGGCTTGATTTATCGTCCTATACTACCAGAACTACGTGGCTTGGTTATCGTCCTATGCTACCAGAACTACTTGGCTTGGTTTATCGTCCTATACTACCAGAACTACTTGGTTTGGTTAATCGTCCTATAATACCAGAACTACTTGGTTTGGTTTATCGTCCTATACTACCAAGAACTACTTCGCTTGGTTTATCGTCCTATACTACCACAACTACTTGGTTTGGTTAATCGTCCTAAACTACCACAACTATTTGGCTTGATTTATCGTCCTATACTACCAGAACTACTTGGCTTGGTTATCGTCCTATGCTACCAGAACTACTTGGCTTGGTTTATCGTCCTATACTACCAGCACTACTTGGCTTGGTTTATCGTCCTATACTACCACAACAACTTGGCTTGGTTTATCGTCCTTTACTACCACAGCTACTTGGTTTGGTTATAGTCCTATACTACCAGAACTACCTGGTTTGGTTTATCGTCCTATACTACCAGAACTACTTGGCTTGGTTTATCGTCCTAAACTCCCAGAACTACTTGGTTTGGTTAATCGTCCTATGCTACCAGAACTACTTGGCCTGGTTTGTCGTCCTTTACTACCACAACTACTTGGTTTGGTTATCGTCCTATGCTACCACAACTACTTGGCTTGGTTATCGTCCTATACTACCACAACTACTTGGCTTGGTTAATCGTCCTATACTAACAGAACTACTTGGTTTGGTTTATCGTCCTATACTACCACAACTACTTGGCTTGGTTTTTATCGTCCTTAACTACCAGAACTACTTGGCTTGGTTTATCGTCCTATACTACCAGAACTACTTGGCTTGGTTTATCGTCCTATACTACCAAGAACTACTTTGCTTGGTTTATCGTCCTTTACTACCAGCACTATTTGGCTTGGTTTATCGTCCTATACTACCAGAACTACTTGGTTTGGTTATCGTCCTATACTACCACAACTACTTGGCTTGGTTATCGTCCTATACTACCACAACTACTTGGTTTGGTTATCGTCCTAAACTACCATAACTACTTGGCTTGGTTTATCGTCCTATACTACCACAACTACTTGGCTTGGTTTTTATCGTCCTTAACTACCAGAACTACTTGGCTTTGTTTATCGTCCTATACTACCAAGAACTACTTTGCTTGGTTTATCGTCCTTTACTACCAGCACTACTTGGCTTGGTTTATCGTCCTATACTACCAGAACTACTTTGCTTGGCTTATCGTCCTATACTACCAGAACTACTTGGCGTGGTTTATCGTCGATTACTACCACAACTACTTGGCTTGGTTTATCGTCCTATACTACCAGCACTACTTGTCTTAGTTTATCGTCCTATAATACCCGTACTGATTGGCTTGGTTTCTCGTCCTTTACTACCTGAACTAATTGGCTTTTTTATCGTCCTAAAATTGTGTGCTCCAGGTGGTAAGTTGTGCTATTTGCGATAGCACGAATATGATGCATAATTCAGAGAGTGACCTCACTGTAACACCATGTCGATGACACCAAACAGTACTGTACCCGGTCACAATGTACGGACAATAGTTAAAGAGTCCTTACCATTACCCATTAAAACCAAACAGTACTGTACCCGGTCACAATGTACGGACAATAGTTAAAGAGCCCTTACCATTACCCATTAAAATCAAACAGTACTGTCCCCGGTCACAATGTACGGACAATAGTTAGAGTCCTTACCATTACCCATTAAAATCAATCAGTACTGTACCCGGACACAATGTACGGACAATAGTTAGAGTCCTTACCATTACCCATTAAAATCAATCAGTACTGTACCCGGACACAATGTACGGACAATAGTTAGAGTCCTTACCATTACCCATTACAATCGAACAGTACTGTACCCGGTCACAATGTACGGACAATAGTTAGAGTCCTTACCATTACCCATTAAAATCAATCAGTACTGTACCCGGACACAATGTACGGACAATAGTTAGAGTCCTTAACATTACCCATTACAATCGAACAGTACTGTACCCGGTCACAATGTACGGACAATAGTTGGACTCCTTACCATTACCCATTAAAACAAACAGTACTGTACCCGGTCACAATGTACGGACAATAGTTAGAGTCCTTACTATTACCCATTAAAATCAAACAGTACTGTACCCGGTCACAATGTACGGTCAATAGTTAGAGTCCTTACCATTACCCATTAAAACCAAACAGTAATGTACCCGGACACAATGTACGGACAATAGTTAGAGTCCAAACCAAACAGTACTGTACCCGGACACAATGTACCGACAATAGTTAAAGAGCCCTTACCATTACCCATTAAAACCAAACAGTAATGTACCAGGACACAATGTACGGACAATAGTTAGAGTCCTTACTATTACCCATTAAAATCAAACATTACTGTACCCGGTCACAATGTACGGTCAATAGTTAGAGTCCTTACCATTACCCATTAAAATCAAACAGTACTGTACCCGGACACAATGTACGGACAATAGTTAGAGTCTTTACCATTACCCATTAAAACCAAACAGTACTGTTTTTGTTTGTTTGTTTGTTTGTTTGATTTTTGTTTAACGTCCTATTAACAGCTAAGGTCATTTAAGGACGGCCTCCCCTGTGTGCAAGATGCATGCGTGTAGTGTATGTGTGTGTATTTTGGGAGGCTGCGATATGTTCGTGTTTGTCTCCTTGTGATAGCGCGGAACTGATGCCGACTTTATAGTGCTACCTCACTGAAACATACTGCCGAAGACACCCAGCAGGACGCCCCACCCGGTCACATTATACTGACAACGGGCGAACCAGTCGTCCCACTCCTAATTTGCTGAGCGTTAAGCAGGAGTA
>NW_018404017.1:538606-557810 GCF_002113885.1 Mizuhopecten yessoensis
CAAACAGTACTGTACCCGGTCACAATGTACGGACAATAGTTAAAGAGTCCTTACCATTATCAATTAAAACAAACAGTACTGTACCCGGTCACAATGTACGGACAATAGTTAAAGAGTCCTTACCATTACCCATTAAATGATGAACCTCTAGCAGTAAGTATCAACATTAAAAAAGTGTTGTGCAACTCAAACTTTAAAGGAGAACGAATTGAAAAAAAATGTGCAAAAATACATTAAAAACAAAGACCGAATAGGTTGTAAAATACATCAGATGTTATTATGAAGATCGGTTGAATAATCATAATCATATAACTAAACGTTTCATATTTTATTTAAATAAAATGAAAATATTGCGTGAACGTTCCTTTCATAGGATTCAGGTATATTGGAAATATGTATCATTGAAAAACAGATATTTCATTCTCGGAATTACCTAGGTTCACTGTATATTGAAAGTCAATTCTATTCTTCAACAAGCTACTTAAATTCATTTCCATTAACGTACAGCACATATTTGCCGAAAGTGGATTACAAACGCATTTAGCAGTAATGGAAATCCCTATTCGATTAGTGATTGTAATTCTTTATTTCAAGGAAAATTACGTTAATGTCTCAAAAAGCTTTAATCCATCATCTTCTCACCTTGTCTTGGTTGCTTCTCTCTGATATAACAATGTCATCTTTTGTAAACAATCGATTTTTTAATCTTATTTGCAAGTAATTCCTCAAATCAGGATCCATTCCGAACATATAATTAAGTTAAATTGTACAAACATCAATCTAGAAAGAATTGTTAAGAGATATCAGCCCAAAACCAATCACATTCAGAATTTGTTTCTTTAACTAATTTGCAATACTTAGCTGTGCACATTTACCATGCTTTCGGATTTCTTTCTGTTGTATTATGTTTGACATCCTATATAATCAGATAAACAACTTAGGTTGTGCAAGGACGTGCCTCCAGGTGTGTAGTGTATGTATGCCTCCAGGTGTGTAGTGTATGCGTGCCTCCAGGTGTGTAATGTATGTGTGCCTCCAGGTGTGTAGTGTATG
The DNA here is from genome assembly GCF_002113885.1 of Mizuhopecten yessoensis. NCBI lineage: Eukaryota > Metazoa > Mollusca > Bivalvia > Pectinida > Pectinidae > Mizuhopecten > Mizuhopecten yessoensis. Next base: position 539,660 of record NW_018404017.1, read on the forward strand.
TGTGCCTCCAGGTGTGTAGTGTATGTGTGCCTCCAGGTGTGTAGTGTATGTGTGCCTCCAGGTGTGTGGTGTATGTGTGCCTCCAGGTGTGTAGTGTATGTGTGCTGGAGGCAGGATATGCAGGTATATTTGCTTTCTCGCCATAGCGTCGATTGGACTTAGAATTGCAACACGAACAGAGCAAATCAACGATGCCTTAGTGATAGTTACAATTGTTGAGTCAGTAATAACGAGAAATGGCAGATGTTGGTACCAACATCAGGGACTTTGGTTTGTGTCTATCTGGTGACAGAACCGATATACTTTCCCGGGTGCCTAGGGAGACAACAGTCAGGGTCCGATAAGGACGGGTGCCTAGGGAGACAACAGTCAGGGTCCGATAAGGACGGGTGCCTAGGGAGACAACAGCCAGGGTCAGGTAAGGACGAGTTCGTAGGGAGACAACAGCCAGGGTTAGATAAGGACTGGTGCCTAGGGATTTGTTTGTTTTGTTTGATTTTTTTTAACGTCCTATTAACAGCTAATGTCATTTAAGGACGGCCTCCCCTGTGTGCAAGATGCATGCGTGTAGTGTATGTGTGTGTATTTTGGGAGGCTGCGATATGTTCGTGTTTGTCTCCTTGTGATAGCGCGGAACTGATGCCGACTTTATAGTGCTACCTCACTGAAACATACTGCCGAAGACACCCAGCAGGACGCCCCACCCAGTCACATTCTACTGACAACGGGCGAACCAGTCGTCCCACTCCTCATTTGCTGAGCGTTAAGTGGGAGTAGAAACTACCATTTTTAAAGACTTTGGTATGTCTCGGCCAGGGGACAGAACCCAAAGCCTTCCTCACAGGGGCGAACGCTCAACAAATGGCCAAAAGGGAGGCAATGTCAAGGGGGACATTAGGAAAAAGAAAGTTATGTAGAAAGGAGAGAAGAGATAAGGTCCCAAATTTAGTCGCCTCTTACGATCATGCAATTGGGGGCAGCAAGTACAATTGTTACACCCTACCTGCAGGGAGACAACAGCCAGGGTCAGATAAGGACGAGTGCCTAGGGAGACAACAGTCAGGGTCAGATAAGGACGAGTGCCTAGAGAGACAACAGTCAGGTTCAGATAAGGACGGGTGCCTAGGGAGACAACAGCCAGGGTCAGATAAGGACGAGTGCTTAGGGAGACAACAGCCAGGGTCAGACAAGGACGGGTGCCTAGGTTGACAACAGCCAGGGTCAGATAAGGACGGGTGCCTAGGGAGACAACAACCAGGGTTATATCAGAATGGGTGCCTAGGGAGACACCGCCTGAAACAAAAAGTAGATAGAAAAGAAAGAGGACAGGATAGATAGAAACGAAAAAGATTCCAAATGTTTCAACGGGGCAGCAGATCAAACTTGGTCACTTTCTTGTCCCCGTAATTTAACACAAAGAAACCATCTCCGATTTGGCAGGGGGGAGGGGCACATCAAGGATTTCACAAAAATAGAACAAAAACATGTGCGTCGGAAAAGTATGCGATTACCAACGATTATATGCGTGGTGAACATATCATTAATGGTGACGTCCATTGAAATCCTTGATTACATTGTGATGACGAACTTTCCAGTTCTATAGTGTACATTTAGGTATCTTGTTTGGTAGAACAGTCCAGCTTCATTATCTCTTTGCGTTGCCTATATAATTATAACATGTTACGTAAGTGCCTATAGATCTTGACGCCATGTTTTACTTGTAAAAGCAATACATGATAATTTTACATCCGTATTCTGCTAATGTAAGGGTCAACCTAAATGCATCGTGTATATAAATATATGACCGTTACGACGGCATACTAATTACAAAATGTTATCGCACTGGTCTGTTTCACCGCCGCTTGCTCACAATGACATTGTGGGTGCCTCAATATACATTAGATTGTTTCATGCTGTTGGCAATATTAATATATCATTCCGTTTGCCCACATTTACTTTAAGTAATGCAAATAGTTTATCCTAAAATATCGTATAGGCAGGTTTTAATGACTCACTTATGAAACAATAGTGATATTTTACCGAGTCGTGTTACATATCGTATGACATAGGCAATATATTTAATATACTCTCTTTTACCATCACGTTTGGACAAGTGCTTGATTCGGTGATACGGTAAGATTTATAAGAGTCAGCATGACGGCCTTTCCAGGATGCCATGAGACACTTCAGATTTCTCCAATATCCCAACAATGTCTGACAACAGATGAAAACCCGATCATGTAGGCAGACCCAAACTAGTTGTCTCATATGATACACTTTATTTATATCGGAAAACAAAACGGAAATTATGTTATTCATTTTCATCATCATCATAATGGCGTTATTCACGGCCCATTGTCACTGGTCAGGTAATTAGGATCAATAAAAGACCGAAAAGACACGTAAAAAGTAATGACGTCAAGCAGCCAGAGAGGTAAAAGACACGAGTCAAATTTAAATGTGAAAGTGGATAAACTCAAGGAAGTGAGTGTCTACATTTTTTCATTCATAACTTTATACACTTATTGCCCTGGTGTGAAGGAGACCTGAAGAGTTGTTCCCCCTCGACAAATCATGTTTCCCGAGGGCTTGGGCATGATTTGTCGAAGGGGAACAACTCTTCAGGTCTCCCTCACACCAGGGCAATAACTGTTTTATTATTCCGAAATTCCATCTGTGGAGTCTGTGTTATATACATATTGTAAAAATATATCAACATTAGGCAATACAACGATCCCCTGTGTTGTCACTGTTGTGACTGACCTGTTCGCCCTATTTCATTAGGTCTGGTACAATTATAGCCCTTCAAGTTCTGCAGCTGTTGGGAGGTGAAATCTCCCGTTCGCAGCCATTGTTGATGTTTGGGTGTCGTCCGGAACACATCGGGCGTTATAGAGTCTTAACAAAGAGAGACAACTCGTCCGATAATGTGCGAGGGGTTCCGAGATGGATACTCGACAGGGAAAATGGATCGCGTGAGGGAGACTTGATGTTTTATAATCCTGTCATGTGATGTGTTTAAACAAATCAGACACTCTGTAAAATCGATGAGGAATAATAATAACTGTTGCGGGGACGTGAAACGGTTGAGTAGACAAGACTGTTATTCACGGTTGGGCTACAAAACAAATCCTTGACTAAAAGATTTTTCAGATTAAAAGACCATGTCTCCAGCATGCATACATAAATAACATGGAAGAACGTCCTTTAATGACCATGGCTGTTGGTAATATGTAATCCCTCTGAAAAAACTGAACCACGAGACTGACAAAAGGAGATAGGAAGTTATTATATAAGTGTGAGTCATATGACATTAACAAGATTCAAGATCCTTTTTATGACGTGGCTTAATATTTTCAACTGCACTCGTTAAGGCTGGTAGATAATGGTAATCACAGGACGAGTTCGATAAAATTGCATAACCTACAAGTTATATGCCTGCCTAAATACTTGATTTTGTAGACACTATACCTAGTTACCGTTGCCGTGTAGTCTTCAAAAACAAAAGAGAGTTCCAAAACTGCGAGCCGTTGGTGCCATATTATCGCGTTCCGGAATTAAACGGGACATCCTTGGGTATTAAATATAAGTGTTGAGATACACTGGTATTGTAATGACAACGATATGATTTTATTATAACAGTTTACGAGTGCGAATGAAATATTGTATGAGTGCATCGAGTCACGCAACTTTGCAAGTTGTTCTAAAAATAAGCCGCATAGAAATGCATCAATATCGAACAACTTGGCTGCACAATATATCATATTTTATTGTTAAGATCAATAGTGTAAATAGGCATATATAAATTGCACAAAAACTGTATCGAATAATCTTTTCATAGACGGTACGTCATAAAATATGTCACGTATTTGTTTGAAATCAGCACATTCAATCATAAAGTATTTGACTGTAAATGGTTTATCGCATGCATGACAATAAGGCTGGTCTTCCTTACGCAAAATGTAGCCATGTAAGTATGGCCCATGCGCAGTCGCGGGAGGACATTTTTCTCTCTGCGGTCTGCTCTACTTGTTGCACATGAACCCACATTACGTCGAATTGTAAATAACTTGCTGTTTAATTCTTCAGACCATTTATTTTGCCGATTCGTTTTAATGAAATTTGTTAAACAATGTTAAAAATAAGAAAAGGGCAGTTTAATATCTTTTGGTTGTAGGTTAAGGGCTGCTTTAGCAGCTTAATCTACCCTCTCATTCCCGTTTATTCCGACAAGACCTGGTATCCAAATCAAGATCAGGTGGCAAAACAATAAAATTATGTCAAAACAAAGGGCGATGTTTTGTATGAGAATGTTGTTCAAATCCGTTTTTTAATACTGACAAAGAGTCGGAACAAATAATTGCTTTGTTAATTTTATAATTATCAATTTCATCCAAAGCCAGACCAACGGCAGTAGCTTCAGCTGTAAAATAGATGCATTATTTGGTAATCGGCAGGAAAAAGATAAGTTGCCAACAACACATGCTGCTACAACGTTGAATTTAGAGCCATCCGTATATGAAAGTTTATGTGAAGGAGATCCTTTGATGAACTCGGAAAAAAGCGCTCTTGTATTGAACCGGGAGAGTGCGAGATTTTTTTATTATGTGTTATTCTAAATTTACTTCCGGCCGTCGTATTGTCCATGGTGGAATGATAATATCTGGTATTATAGCAATTTCGATTATTGCTAGGTCTAAATCCGAATTTTCGAGTAGATTTTGAAGTCAATAATGCATGCGAATTGTATTGTCTGACTCATTCAACGACGTAATTGACACAGGCTGTTGCCATGAGGACGTTGAACCCGACATTTACATAAAACATATCATCCCATCGTGATATTGCATTTTCAGCGATGCATTGAAGTCTCGTGTATTTGCCGTTAATCCGACGTACAATGAGTGATATACCACACTTAAACACGCAAAATATACCAAATGGCAGCAATAACTGCGTCACCAAGTAGTAATTAAAAAGAAGCGACTGCACCAGCAGGTATTTCACCTCCTTCATAATTGTTCAATACCAGTGTCGCATGATTGAAAGTCGCTGTATTGATAAGAACAGGCTATGTTACAAAATATTTAGAGTGTTATAGAATCTGAATGCACAAACCTGACGTGACAGAAATATACTGGAAGTGTAATTGAAGTCATATATCAATATTATCTGGATTGTTCATATGTTGATTACAGATGGAAAAGTACATTGCAATTGATCATCAGTAATCGTTTAGGAAAATTAATGTCATTAAGGTGTTTAAAGATTTTTTTTGTGGCAAAACAAAAATGATTGATTGGCAGAAAGTTATCGCTACTTCGAACGACTGTTTCACGCTGGACACAGTTTATTTACATAAAAATTCACTTACTTTACAACGGTGAAAAAGCACGACAGTGATTCATCATTTAAGAGAGCTACATGCAATGTACTTCTCTATGCTTATTTTGTTTTGTTTTAAACACGGTTATAATTAATGGATATATTATAAACTTGAGGATGCGTTTTAAGATATGCCGCGGTTATATACATTGAAATGGGTAAACGTCCAAAAAGGCTTCATATATATATAAGAAATTGTTGACGTCGTGTCGTGGTTATACGGTAGCAAATTATTTCAGGGACTAATCCAAATGCCGTGATATAATTCATAAGGATTGGGAAATGTTTTCAAAATCAATAAATATTTATCCGTCTTCATCTCACCTTTGGTGTTGCGAGGATGTAAAACTCCATCAAATCAGACCTTGGTGTTTGTTTGAAATCTGCCGTCTTCCGCACCCGGAAGTGAGAGAAGAAGAGATACATATCCCAAGCGTTGCAATTGGGTTGCAGATCATTTGTCCTCATAATGACACCTAATGAGAAGGAAGTGCTTTTTGAGTTGATCAACAACAGAAATAAGAATTCAAATAATCATTGAGGACTAGATACGTTGGTTTGGTTTTATTTAAAAGTTCTGCTGTCATAATAGTACTAGATGTTTTTGTAATAAAAAAACCAACAAAAACAAATACGCACTTTTTTGGATTTGGCAGTTAAACCCATTTTCACTAGCTGAAAAATCACTTTAAACATTGCTCTGACAGTCATTAAAGACTCTCCCCCACCCCTCTCCCGCCGGCATAGATAGCATTCTACGACAATACGCCGGGATACAGAACATTCAATGACGGGGTAAGTACACAGTGGTGGTGTGTATGGACATTTTAATGGTGCCCAGTTATAATTGTTATCTGGAGTAGGAGTGGTGATGGAGGACTAGTTGGTGTTACAATAATTATCAAACTAACAATATTTGATATTTACTGCATTGAATGAAGGTTCCAGTTTTTGATATATGTTGTAAAATTTAGATAATTTGATTATTTATAAATGCAGTTTACACCCATGGCTTTCCTTTTTGAAATACATTTTATATATATTGGTTACTATGTAAAGGAAAATAACAAAAAATAAACTTTTTATTTTTTATTTTTATTTTTATTTTGCTTAGTTCACAGATAGATAGAGACTATTAAGTATTAAGTATTAAGTACTATTTAATGTTCCAAGCCAGTGCTAATATGTTAATGTCTAAATAATAATTATGTTATTGTTTGAAATGCATGTAACCCAAGGGGGAGGGCTTGTATAGGCATAGCCTGTTGCCCAATTCCCATTGAATCATTTGATTTAATAAAAACAAAATTGAAATGAAAAAAAAAGATTAATCTGCTGTCGTTTGGTAAGTTCGCTTTTTGTGTATATTTGCTATTTCTGCCAGTCCACATAAATGCAATTGTAAGAGATGTAATTAATGATGTGACAGATATGGCTTTAAGACGACCACGCGCTTCAGGATAATTTATTTAAGGATCAAACATTTCTAGCAACTTCAGTCCGCAACAGCGTAACGTGTTAGATATCCCTTTTGCCATCACAACACATTACACATATTTAACGGTGTGAAATAAAAATAAAGAATATATTTCAATATTGCCGACAGATGCATTTTGTTCTTCCGTTTTGTTCAGCCTCCCTAGACAAGTCAACTTTAACATATATGTTTATTGATTACGGCTAAAACAGTTTTATCAGTTTCCCTTTTACAAGTAAATAGAATAATAAATGCGAATACGTATTTTTAAAATATAATATTCAAAGGAATTATTCGTTTCAGTCTTGGTCAGATTATGTGTGTTCTGTCAATTTACATTCTGCTGGAGTGACGTCACTACAAGCTGAGGAAATGGCAATGTTAAAATGTCAATATTAAATATATACTTACTATTTTTTATTATTATTTCCCGAGGCAGTATATAGGAATAGTAGGAATAGAATTGAATGTCGCATCTGAGGAAAGACGAAATATATCATTCAGAATTCATGCTCTTTACTGTGAATATTTATGAAATAGAAAATCTGTTATTTAAAACAAGCATGCATGTGATTGAAAAATACGTGCAATTTTATTTTCTATGTTATACAGTAACGGTATATGTTTAATAACAGCGAGCTAAGTTCGTGAAATCCGAAGGTCAGACAATATGAAACAGATATTGCAATATTTATATTGACATAACCAAATAGAACCACTCCTGAAATAGTCCGCCCTAGGCCAATGTAGAAGTCAATTTATTTAGCATTATCTTTGTTTGATCAATTACGGTACATGACCGTCTTTATGACCTCGGATAACAATTCATATCACTGCTATATATGTTCTTCCAAAAAAGCAAAAAGTATTCTCGATAGTAAACGACACTATTTAAACAAGCATACTGAGTATTGCTATAGCAATACATGTCCCCTACCGGCCCCCGCTAGCTAGCTATTACACTTTAATGATTTATAAACATGGTGCCCTTTGGTGTTAATTAGGGAAAATGAAAAGTATACAATTAGCTTGTAACTGATTTTAATGTAATAATAATACAAAAAATTGTTATGTTAGTTTTATGACCGAGGAATTATATAAAATAAAATGCTCGTTATATTTTGCTGCTTTTGCGGTAATAAAGACGCTAGCGCGCTTACAGGGATTTTCTAAAAATAGTAACAGTGCCCTTGACCTAACCCTGACACTCGAACTTGTTTAAGATATTATGGTTCTTTATAATTGTGTGAAGTTTGATTAAAGTCCCTCAAGGAATGAAGCCGCTAGAGCGCTGACAAGGATTTTCTTAAAATAGTAACGGTGACTTTGACCTAACAACCCTGAAATTCAAATTTGTCCGAGATATTATGGTCCTTTGTATTTGTGTAAAGTTTGATCAAAATCCCTGAAGGAGGAATGAAGCCGCTAGAGCGTTGACAAACATTCGTGTTACGTACGCACGTGGATTTAATGTCTTTTATACAGAGTTGGTGCTTTATTCTTGAGGATAGGGCGTATAAAATTACACTGATTCGCGTTCTACAGTGAGGGTATTTGTTCTGCGTCAACATTATTGTCCCTAATATTCTTGAAATGTAAGGATATTGTTTTGATCAAATATACCAAGTAGAAAAACAAGAAAGCTATTTGTTTGGTCGGTTAGCTCAGATTTTATTTTGCCCACGATTCTGATCATATATATATTACATATTGTAACATTGACACAGTATAGATAGTCATGATATAAAATGATTTCCCTGATGTTTTTTTATCGACTGTTAATATTACCGTCATAGCAATCCCACTGCAATCGTTATATTTTTCAAGAGAAAGGGTAAGCCATTCGCTACGATATATAAGCAGTGCAGCAGTTTTACTACCTAGGAACGAATGAACAAACTGATAATGCTTCCGTAACGTTATGTCTACGTCCTGGCTGTAACAACGTTATCAGTTTCAGCATATTTTGTATTAGAGAAAGTGCTCTTTTCTGTGTTCAACTAGAACTGTCGCCTATTGGCTATCTAATACCCCCCGCATTCCGTTTGCTTGTTGTCCCTGTAGGGACTAAATAAACAAGGGAAAACATATATATAGAAAGATCAAGGGTCAGGAAATAGATAACCTCAGATGTCGTATCGACAGACCGATGTAAAAGACAAACACCACTAATGTGACCTTTGACTTCATGACCTCGGAATATTGTCACAATGTAGCTTGCATCAATGCTACATTTACTCCAAGGTTTACCTACCATTTCTGCCATAATTAGCGATTTCAGTAACATAATGCATATGGGCTGGAGTTCATTGTCTGCTATGATAACAGACATACGCACAGACATTCTGCAATTCCTTGATATGGCAGTATTTTAGAAACGTTCAGCATTTTGTATCCCTGGTTTTGCCTTCTTATCTTGTAGATGTTGTAAATGATCTTCTATGTGTTGTAATGAAACAGCGGTTGATTGTTTCTTGAGATAAACCAGATATCTCAATGCAGAAGATAACATATTGTTGGTTGTACAGTGTTTAAATTCTTATCATTTAATGATGTATCTCACAGGTTAGTGTCAAGCAACAAATAAGTATCAGCTGCATATTCGTCGGTGTCCTGATTTTTATTAGGTGACATTCATTCGTTGTATATATTCTAGTCAAAGGCCATTATAAAAACAATCCCCAATCATCCAGGTTGGTGGTAAACACGACACATTCCACTCAATCAGCACCCCCTTTAGTTAAGGAATTAACTTAAGTTAAGAAATTATATTAAGTTTAGAGAATTAAGAAGGTGTACAGCTGGCGGTGACCACTAAATGGTCGTTTTGGGTTTTGCATTCTCGTAATAGTGCACGTCGTGTATGTCGACGTTGGCCACTGATCATTGGGTCACTCGAATGCTTCTTAAAGTGCCATCACTCCGAAATATCATTTGTCGCTTCTTATGATGGCATACAACAGATACAGTATGCTGTTAGATTCCCGAACCTTAAGGTAGTTTACCTAACTAACAGCTGACATGAACTAATTGAGTAAGTTTGACGCAAACAGGTTCATGCTACGTGACTTATTACACACAAAATATCTGTATATATGGTGAAAACATATTGTTTTTCAAATATCCATATTACATATCAAATTATAATTACCTACCTAAGGACATTATTCTGCGTACATCTCTTTTCAAGTAAGAGTTGCATGCTAAGAAACCTGTCACCTATATAATAGTAATAATTACACGGGTCACATTGGAAAGAAATTGATGGCATTTGTGAACCCGAGACTACGCATAGGAGTTTTTATAAGTTGAAACTAAGGTACCGAGTTGGCAAAATTCTGACGAAAACATTATACCGCAAAAAGTGAATTACTAAAGCTTTTATTGCAATAATTAATTCCGTTAAATTTTTCTCAATGTTTGGTGGAAATTTTATCTATTAAAAATTATTATTATCAATGCTTACCGGCCCATCAACACAGGATAAGCCACTAGGGCCAACAAATGGTCGACAAAAACAAATGCTAAATAAGACAAACGTCAAATTGAATATTGAAAGTGGCTATAGTGACTTAAATTGTATTAAAATGACAAACAGCTTTCATACAGCTCGAAAAGAGATTTAAGACATGTAATGTTATTATAGATATTTTTTTCGAGTTGACTGAAAGTCGATACAATCTAATAATAAGTGCTTTACTGTGAATGGTTCCTGACACGCTATGCATTGAGGCTGGCCTTCACGTTTTAATATATAACTATGGGTAATGTACGAAAGACCCATCCGGAGACGGGCAATGACAACCTCGTCTCGGCACCTCTCTCTACAGCTAAGATGCCATTCATCGATTTCAGGTTTATTAGAATGTAATTTATAATCTACGCATTGATTCCAATTATTTTGCCACTGTAATATTAAAGATGTTGTTATGAGTGATTTAAAATCAGTAAAATGAAGCTTAAAATCTTCAAGTGGTAGTATTTGTGTTGCTTTCGCGGCACGATCTTGCCTTTTCATTACCTGGTATCCCCACAAGTCCGAGAAAACCAGCAAAAGGTTGACGAGTTTGTTAAAATTCCAACGAAAACATGATACTGGAAAAAGTAATGTTTGGTGGAAATTATATCAATTAAAGGAAATTATTAATATAACAGAAATTAACAAGCTTAGCAACGATGCATGCCGATGAGCTTATTCAATACGTAATAATTTTCTAATGGGGAAGCCAGTCAGACATTGGTCAAGTCAAAGCACAATATCCGATTGTACTTTAAAGAACAAAGGCCACACAACCAGACAGAGAGGATAAATTATAAGTAAATCAATCGGATGCATTTATATCAATCATCCAGAGCCTCAGACAGAAGCATAATTAATTGCTTTCTTGGTATATAGTTTTATGTCAAAACAACAGCTAAGACGTGCTTTCATGTGTGTAATGTACATGCGTATGAGTGCTCGAGACAGAACACTTAGGTGTATGTAATTGACTTTTTTGGAAAGCCCGGATCTAATGCCGACATTAAAGTGCTATCCGACTGAAATACCATTTGATGTATCCTATAGTTAATACACCAGAATCAGATCTGATATGAGGTGAAATGAATATAGTATTACCCCAACTGAGCTGACACAAGCACTAAAATAATTATTATTGTCTCACTGACATTTAAAGCCTTTTTGAAATCATTTCTTGTGCCAGTTTTTCTCCAAACCTAATTTTACTGTTCTATTGGTATACCAATATTTTGAGGTCTGTTTTTACTGCTGTTGGCATTATTTGTGCCGACTCCTGCAATTAAGAGATCGATATCGAGTAGCTAATAAACAGAATCATTTAAGCATGCAGTGGTCATAATAGTGCTCACAATTAAGATATAACACCCTAAACGTTTATGTATGAATCTTTATAGGCTTGTGTGACTTTAGGACTGTCATCTCGTATTTCTTCTACAACATTTTGACAGAACTGGTTTGGTTTGGTTTAGTATTGTTTAACGGCCTATCAATAGCTATGGTCTTTTAAGGACGACCTCCCTCGAGTGCAAGATGCATGCGTGTAGTTATATGCGTGTGTGTTTTTGGAGGCTGCGATATGTTCGTGTTTGTGTCCTTGTGATAGCGTGGAACTGATGCCGACTTTATAGTGCTACCGCACTGAAACATACTGGCGAAGACACCCAGCAGGTCAACCCACTTGGTCACATTATACCGACAACGGGCGAACCAGTCGTCCCACTCCTAAATTGCTGAGCGTTACCGAATTTAGATCAAATCTACTTACTTTTTAAATAATAATGAGGCTCATTATCCACTGCAGAAAAAATGGATTTAGCGTACGAGCAAAAATGGTCGTATCCCCCCCCCCCCCAAGATGACCTAAGGCCAGATACTTCCTTATTTTTAATCATTTATGATGTTAAGGATGTACACCTCTGAGAAGTCAAAAATGTCCTGTATTAAACTTTCTTTCTGATATGCATTTTTGGAAAAAGGAGTTAATGGCATAGTAGAAAATGCAAAAAAACTATATGTCGGTGTGTTCGTTTTTGTGCTATGATCGGTCAAAGATACCAATTTAACACAACACGTGATTTTAGGTGATTTTTTGGGTTTTGACCATTTGCAGAACAAATTCATAAAATTTCTTCCAAGTGTGTCATCAGATATGTATGAATGTTTGTAGAATTGATGAAAATATTATTTTCTTTTAAATTGTGGAAGGAAATTCTTAATCTTATTCTTTTAACTCAGAAAGCCGATTTTAGTTACCCCTACCCCCTATTTTTTAATGAAAAAATACTCATTTTTCCCATTTTTTTTTCAGATTAAACGCTCGGTATAAAAAGTTCTGGTATTAAACTTTTTTTTAATATTTAATGAATTTTCTAAAACATCTACAAAAAGGGGGGGTAAGTGTGCTTCTTTTTTTGTCCCATTATCATTTGTGTTAGTTTTTACCTTTTTCGGGGTCAAAAATCAAAAGTGCTTCAGTGACACTAAATATGTAAAAAAAAAAAAAATCTAAAATGTATAATTTTCCTGTTTGTTGCATATTAATTTTATCATATTGAACATTATAAAGTTGTACAGCAAAATTGAACCTGCTACAATTAGAAATGGCGACACAATGACAATTTAAGTGATCAATCTAGTGTCAAAAAAGGTGAAATTTTGGCCTTTTTTGAACCGCAAGAAATACACATTAATACACATTTTCAAAATGGCCGCCAAATAGGTAATTTTTTAAAATTCTTGCAAAAAAAGTTCTACAAACAACAGGCATCTAGTTTTTTGAAATATTTTTCAGATGCGTGATTGTTAATAAACTTGATCATAATTTGTTAAATATTACAAAAACCCATTACGCCAGATCAAAACGAGACTTGAACGTGATTGAAACCTCAGAAGAGTCCATGCTTAATGGAAGCTGATTTAGTTATACAGAAAATTGAATTAAATTATTAGGAATCATTCCTGTAAAGGAGTAACGTATATCTTGAAAATATATTAGTTGTAAATGGTGGATTGCGTGTTTTGTAAATAGACTGTTTAATTTAGGTAGACAGTAATAAACGTAACCTTGTGTGATACCGACTAGACACCACATCTGTCGTGCGACCGGGAACGGAGATAGGATGCATTAATTGATCTCCGGGGATGACAACGTAGACTGATATATACGTCCAGGGGAGATTACTCCCGAGATGACCAAAACAATTTACATAGGTGCCTTTGAAGTATTTTTAAGGACGTTTAAAATACAGGAATTTACTACGACCGATTTACACTCGACACCTGCGTAGAAACGTTGATCAACATTAAAGACATTTCTAAGGCAAAACAATATTAGATAAAGGAATAACTTAGCTCTTCATACCTAAAAAATGCAGATGGAACCCTGTTCTTCTCAACATTACAGCGGATTTTTAGACGTCAACTTACGTGTCAAATAATGATTGCATGATTTTTTTTCGGAGGCCTGTAAGTGCCTATTGCGATACCGACGATTTTTTACTGTAGAGTCGTCTAATGTGTAATATGCTAGTGTCGGCTACTTTAATTTTGATAAATAAATACGTATGTCCTTTTCTATTTTAGCTTATTATAATGTATCCACTTTTCTTTAGTTTTTCATTGCTTTTAAGGCAGAATGTACAATTCCGTTTCCAAATCTTAAGACATTTTTTCCTGAATGCAAGATTTATTGACAAGTATGCTTGATTTTACGTTTAACTAAAACTCTATACGATATTAAAGAATTCAGCTTTACAGCTCACTTTGTGATGGTTTGGATAAGATATAAAATATATATTTGCAAGATTCATCTAGTCACTGCTATATGAACAAGAGGCCCAATTGGCCGGCATATCCCACCTGGTATACATCTCACACTTGTAACCTTAAAAATGAATTTAAATAAAGCTGAAAGCAAAATATCAGTATTTATGATTAAAAGTAATTCAAAAGAACCTGTTAAAAGATTTAAAAACATTTCACCCCTGTGACCTTGACAGTCGTACAAGGTCATTATGTTGAACAAATCTTATAGCCCTGTATCTCAGGATGCAACTTGCAAAACATCACCATCTTATGCTTTTGTTTATTGAAATTAGGTCATTTAAATGTTTAAACATATTTGAGTAAATGTTACCTCAAAAGTAGGACCATGTCATTCGAATGAAAAAGCTTGATAGCCCTTCATATCAGCATGTTACAGGCTGAATATCAACATTCTTGGCCTCATGGTTATTCAGAAGAAGTCTTTTAAAGATTTTAAACAAATCTGACCCCTGTGACCTTAAATACAATCAAAGTCGTTCACTTGAACTAACTTGGTAGCCCTAAATCCCAGCATCCTACTGACCAGATATCAACATTCTAGACCTTTAGTTATGCAGACGAAGTTGTTTTAAAGATTTTAACGTATTTGACCCCCGTGACTTTCAATATAATTCAAGGTCATTCATTTGAACAAACTTGGTAGCCGCCCTTCATTCTAGCATGCTACTGGCAGTTTTTTTTTTAAACAATTGACCCCTAGCTTTGACCTTAAATATAATGAAGGTCGTTCATTTGAACAAACTTGGTAGCCCTTCACCCCAACATAATACTAGTCAAATACCATTACCCTCGGTATTTTGGTTACTCAGATGAAGTTGTATATAGGTTTTAACATATTTCCCCCCTGTGACCTTATATATGAGTAAAGGTAATTTATTTGAATAAACTTGGTAGCCCTTCATCCCAGCATGCTACTGACGAAATATCACCATACTTGTCGTTTTGGTTATTCAGAAAAAGTTGTAAAAATATTTTTTAAGACAATTGATCCCTGTGAATTCAAGGTCATTCATTTGAAAAAACTTGGTAGCCCTTCATCCCATCATGTTAGAGGCCAATTATCATTATTCTGTGACTTTTGGTTATTCAGCTCAAGTTGTTTAAAGATTTTGAACATATTTGATCCTTGTGACCTTGAAAGTAATTCAAGGTCATTAATTTTAACAAACTTGGTAGCCCTTCATCCCAGCATGCTACTGGCTAAATATCAACATCCTGGGTCTTTTGGTTATTCAGAAGAAGTTGTTTGAAGTTCTTTTTAGACAATAAACCCATGTGACCTTGAATATAAGTGAAGGTCATTCATTTGAACAAACTTGGAAGCCCTTCACCCCAGCATGCTACTGACCAATTATCATCATTCTGTGACTTTTGGTTATTCAGCTCAAGTTGTTTAAAAAAATTGAACATATTTGATCCTTGTGACCTTGAATGTAATTCAAGGTCATTCATTTGAACAAACTTAGTAGCCCTTCATCCTAGCATGCTCCTGGCTAAATATCAACACCCTGGGCGTTTGGGTTATTCTGGAGAAGTTGAATAAAGAGTTTTTTGTACAATTGACCCCTGTGACCTTGAATATTGATGAAGGTCAAGGTCATTCATTTGAACAAACATGGTAGCCCTTCATCCAAGCATGCTACTGGCCAAGTATCATCAACCTGGGCATTTGGGTTATTCAGGAGAAGTTGTATAAAGAGTTTTTAGTACGATTGACCCATGTGACCTTGAATATTATTAATTAATGAAGGTCAAGGTCATTCATTTGAACAAACATGGTAGCCTTTCATCCAAGCATGCTACTGGCCAAATATCATCACCTTTGGCATTTTGGTTATTCAGAAGAAGTTGTTTTAAGTTTTAACACATCTGACCCCTGTGATCTTGAAAATTGGTGAAGGTAATTTATTTGAACAAACTTGGTAGCCCTTTATCCCAGTTTGTTTCTGGCCAAATATCATCACCCTAGGCCTTTTGATTATTAAGAAGAAGTTGTTTAAAGTAAAATATTGACGTCGGACGAACGACAGACGGACGACGGACGCCACACCACGGCATAAGCTCACTTGGCCCTCTTACCCAGACAAAACAGTGACTAGACGAATCTTGCAAATATACATTTCATTCCTGCTAAATGAACCTTTGCAGTGAGATATAAAATATATTAAAAAATACACCTACATTTCCATGAAAGGTGAACCCTGTACAACAACAAAGAAATATTTCTGTATAATTGACTTTAGCGTCCTATTAACAGACAAAGTCCCTTAAAGACGTGATCCTCATGTGTTATGAATGAAGGATACGTTTTGTTGGTATGTTTGTCTCCTTGCGATGGCGTGGGTCTTCAATGAAATACCAAGTAAATGCATCTAATACCGTATGCTACCGCATCCAAAAGCGGCATCTGGTGCAACTATGGCTACGGCGACTTTATGATCATCTTCTTTCGAACTATCAGTTTAAAATTATCCAAAGTTCATATTTCAACTGAAATTTCGAAAAGGATAAACGAAAGGCGAAAGTTTCAGTGTCATATTTTACTGTTTCATGGAGTGTAAAGTCAACCTCGGAAGTCAAAAGCCATGGAGGAACATCAATTGTTTCAAATGATTGAATTCAAGATTCAAGATTCAAGAAATTTTATTTGCCGTTGCATATTACAAACAAAATAACATTAGCACTGTAGTGCTATTCTTGCGACAAACATAGGTATACACATATTAAGTAATTAAACAATAAAATATGACAGAATACTAAAATGGAAGAGAGACACAAATTTATACATTACATAGCATTTCACATAAAAAGTAGAAATAATATCACAAAAGACAAATTCCTGACGCGAATATCACTATGTGTTGGTGCAAATTGCACAAGAACATAGTTGGCCATCCCAGGTGCGGAGCAGTCTACGAAAAGTTTGCTAGTCCTCTATCTTTCTGTACTCATTTGGCAGACTGTTGGAACACCCGGGCCGCCTAAAATCTTAACGATCTCTTGCCATACATTGTTGTATTCACCCTTGGAATCTTCAGTGTCATCTCTTCTAAAATTATATAAAACATTTCTTTGTTCATTAAGATGATGTAAAAATGATGGTGAAGTGCCATTTATAATCTTGAAAGTTTCTATGGCCATATTTTTTAAACGTGAAACATGTAAAAAATCAAGCTTGTTTCTTTTCAATATTTCAATTGGATCTTCTCCATCTTTCTCGCGTTTGTCAGGTTACAAAAGTGCCAAGCCAAATGACAGTAGTTAAAATAAGAAATGATAAAAGACTTAAAAATAGTAATCTTTCCTTTCTTTGTAAGATGACTACCTAATCTCTTTAAAACTGCTCTGATGCATTCCTACATATATGAGAGATATGTACATCAAATTTAAGAAGGAAATCAATATCTACTCATAAATGTTTTGTTTGTTTGTTTTATTTTGTTTAACGTCCTATTAACAGCTAAGGTCATTTAAGGACGGCCTCCTCTGTGTGCAAGATGCATGCATGTAGTGTATGTGTGTGTATTTTGGGAGGCTGCGATATGTTCGTGTGTGTCTTCTTGTGATAGCGCGGAACTGATGCCGATTTTATAGTGCTACCTCACTGAAACATACTGCCGAAGACACCCAGCAGGACGCCCCACCCGGTCACAATATACTGACAACAGGTGAACCTGTCGTCCCACTCCTAATTTGCTGAGCGTTAAGCAGGAGTAGAAACTACCATTTTTAAAGACTTTGGTATGTCTCGGCCAGGGGACAGAACCCAAAGCCTTCCTCACATGGGCGAACGCTCAACAAATGGCCAAAAGTGAGGCATTGTCAAAGGAGACATTAGGAAGAAGAAAGTTATTTAGAAAGGAGAGAAGAGATAAGGTCCCAAATTTAGTCGCCTCTTACGATCATGCAATTGGGGGCAGCAGGTACAATTCTTACGCCCTACC
>NW_018404017.1:557896-597996 GCF_002113885.1 Mizuhopecten yessoensis
GGGGGGGGAGGGGTTATTATACAGTGAACATTTATTTACAAAACCAAACATATCATTGGTAAAAATATTAAAAAACAGTGGCCCTACAATCGAGCCATGGGGGACCCCCTTTTTGACATTCCCCCATTCGCTCACCACCGGCCCCAGCCTGATTTGTTGCTGCCTGTCACCAAGGTAGCTACTGATGAGGTCCATAGCGGCCTCACCCAGCCCACATGTAGCAGTGTACAGTAGCGTACGGTGGCCATGGGTGATATGTTTGTTCAATGAATAACCACTGTAATATTACATGTATCAAAACTTTAAAAAAAATCAGCTCTTAAATTGGCATATAGACGATGAATTGGACTATTTAGGCTTCACATTTAAAGAAAAGAAAAATCGAATTTGGCTTGAGACTCCATTTTTCGCCATTTACAAATCTGTGTCTACACAATATGTAGTCTATTTTTGTACTCAGCACATGTGTAATATTGTGAAAAATCCAGTTGAACGACCTATGCTATAACGTGAGTATTTCCTGTTACCGAGTAGGTGATATTTGATTTAAGACAGGTTTTAAGAAAAAAAATACTACTTGCGTGGGTCAAATTTTGGGTCACAAATCATGTTTTTTGCATTTTTTGAAGTCCCAAATCTGGGGAAATCACTTTTTGTTCAAAATGTAGTTTATAAATATATATATATATGTAGGTGTAATACGCAGGATGAATCCGCTATCCATGTTTATCCGAGACATGCCATTTATTTTTAGAATCAAGCCATTTCTACTGTACTCTGCTACCTTAGGCTCGCATCTTACCCAGTAACTGGTTATGAGGAATGCAGTCGAATGCCTTGGACAGGTCCATCAATATATAGCGCCGACATATTGTCGGTTATCCAAGGCCTGTCTCCAATCCTCAAGAGGTCGCATCAGAACTGACTGACACCCGAAGCCGCTCCTGAAGGCTGCCAGGAAAGGATTAAAAATGGGTTGAAAAAAGTCACGTAGTTGATCATGTAAAATTCTTTCAAAAATTTGATATGGCGGGTAAAATACTAACTGGTCTAAAATTTCTCTTTTCCAAAGGACTTATCTTTCTTAAAAATGGATATAACTTGAGCTTTCTTCAGGGTGTTGGGGAAATGAGACACATTTATGTAGTGGTTAAAAAGTGACGTAAATATTGAGGTAAAAATACCAGAACTCGGTTTCAGAATCTTGGCCGAGATCCCATCTATCCACGTTGCCTTTTTAGTATCCAAAGACTACAACGTTTTTTTTCCATTTCAGTCATACTTACATGTTGAAAAGTAAAACTGTCTCTCCCATTATTTACATTTGAAGTTTCTATATCTAAAATACTTGGGTGAGTATTAAAATCAGTGACACCTTCCAGATCAGTACCAATATCACTGGCAACATTAAAAACATCACACACATCTTTTTGGTTTGATACTATAACATCATTTTCTTGTAAAATAATCTAAAAAATAATTTGTTGGATAAAAAAGGTTTCACAGTTGGCCAAAAAATCTTTAGATGATGGACCACCTCCACAACGTTCTTTAAAATAGCATCAACTTTTATTTTGGCGTTTACCTAGAAGGATTTTATGCGAATAACAAAGATTGAAATACACATTGGTTTGTTTTGAAATAAAATTTCATACTTTGGATTGAAAACGAGTAAAGACGATTATATAGTGATGGTTCGTTTGCTTCCACATAGGGACTAGCAACTGGCTTGGTATTGAACGCTCCAAGTACAAGTCTTGGACCCTGACGGTGTACGGTATCCAACAATTCAAGGTACGAATCTCTTGCCGATCCGTACACAATGGATCCATAATCCAGTTTAGATCTTATAAATGCTCGATAGATTCTTAGCAATACTTTCTTATAAGCGCCCCAGTCAGTATAGGTGATTGCCTTTAAAAGGTTAAGTGCCTTAATGGATATTGCCTTACGGTACTTGAAATGGGGAAGGAACACACAATTTTCAGGATGTTATACGTAATCTATTTTTATAAAAGAATTCCCTGTTGGCTGAAGGTCATTCAATCTAAATGCAGGTTAAGTTTGGTTCCATTTCGTTTAACGTCCTATTAACAGCTAAGGTCATTTTAAGACGTGCCTCCATGTGTGTAATGTATGCGTGCTTGCTCGTGCGTGTGCCGGATACAGAGTATGTAGGTGCATTTGCCTCCTTGTGAGCACGGATCTGATGCCGACTTTATAATGTTTCCTCACTGAAATACAATGTCGAAGCACTCAGCACAGCACTCCGCACGGTCGCATTATACTGACACCGGTTGAACTAGTTGTTGTTATTCACCTAAATTCTGAACTAAGCAGGTAATAACAACTACCATTTTCAAGGGCTCCGGTATGTCCCGGTTTCGAGAAAAAATAAATGACTTCCTCACCTTGCAAACTTAAAAGTGAGGTTTTGCCAAGCATGTTACTAGGAAATAAAAGTGAAGAGGAGAAATATTAAGATTCAAAATATTGCACCAGGTGCAGCGGATTTATTTTGGTTACTTAAGCAAATCCTCCATTCTGCAGTGGGTTGCATTGGTCGCCTCTAACGATGCATAGTGGGTAACAGCAGGTGTATTCTTTTATCGATCACCAACCTGCAGATATTTTGCTGTAAAGGGTTCGTGACATGCTGTGCATTGATGCTGGCTTTTCGCTTCAATAAATAACTGAGCGTACTTTATATGACCATTTGAAGACTGGTAAGGACAACCTCGTCTCGGTGGGTTTCTCTATAGCTAGGATACTATTCACCAATTTGAAGATTGTTTTAGTGTTTTTTGTCGTTGTTTATGCATTGATTCCAACAATTTTGCAATTTTGACCTAACACAACTGGTTATTAACGGTTTAAAATCTGTCAAATGATGGTGGTAGCAATAAAACCACTTTTGTGGCGCAATCTAAATTTCCAATACCTGATAATCATACATTTTCGGGAACCCAGCATAATGCCATTTGACATTTAGAGGTAAAACTATGTAATAATAACAAGTAGGTAAGAGATGGAGCATCAACACCAGGAATTCCGTCAATTAGGAGATTTTATTTGTTGACATGTTTCGGTAGGCATCAGAACGAAACATGTCAACAAATAAAATCTAATTGACGGAATCCGTGGTGTTGATGCTCCATCTCTTACCTACTTGTTATTACCTATCGTCTATGGAGCTCTATTGGAATACTCCGGTATCCACCGAGACATCTACCAACCAGCACATATAGGACGTTGGACTCCTCCACCTTTTCGTATTTTACCACTATGTAATAATGTTATTATTTTACAATATTATTGATTATTCTGAATAATGCTGGATCCAACTACACCATCGCACAAGGCGAATGATGTGGGCCCCTGCACGTAAAATGGGTATTGGGGTAACCAAAATTGATATCCTTCAGCGCTACAATTCTTTATATATTTTCCTTTTTTTTCTCTCCTCTTACATTTTCCCGCGGTGTCTCGTTAGACACGTTGGTTAACGCGATTCACTTTTATTCGACTATATGTTATGACATACAAGTGTTGATGCAGTTCAAAGTGACAAAAACCACACAAGTCTCGAATGTCGTCATGTGATAAATACTCAAAATATTACAACGTTAACCACCCATAGACTAGCCTTTACTGCAGTAATAGTTTTAATTTATAGCCAACATGTAAGATATTCAGGTGACACTAGACCAGTTTAACAACACATCTGAGAAAGAAAAAGATATTTAGTAAAGATAATAATCTCCCTTATACATAAATACCAACTTTTCGAACTCAATGTACGTCATTTTAAGAGTACAATGAGACACAGATATCGAACGATGTTACATTCTCAATTACATTACAAATCCTTTATATTTAATGGTTTCCCATGTGCCTCATTGGCACGTAGATGTAGACCGATCTAAATGGGACCGGAATATACCTACGCCGACATCAGTCTAATTGGTATGTTTTTTACTGCTGCAAAGCGAACTTTGTTATTCTTTTAGTTTCGATAGGTCGATTCGAAATGAACTCTTTTTGGTGTGCCAAATACTTGTATTTTACCTATCGACAAGTTCAGTGGATGAAACTTTGTACCTCAAGCTAACTCTGTTAGAGGAGACCTGTATTTACATGCCTTATATGAATTTTATTGGTCCAGTGTACAAATGTAGAAATAGGGATGTATAATATCTACAGAAAATAATGTTCGTTTTCTCTGTTATCTTTTAATTAGCTTGAATGCATGCCATTTGATTTAAAAGTTGTACTGAAAATGAAAACAATTATATGACCTCTAAAATTATGTGCTGAACATGTGGAATCTCTGTATTTTTTACTCTTAGGTATTGCCCTTGCCGCCTCCAGCGCATTAACATATTACACGACCGGATCACGTCTTTTAAAGGGGCTGGTCGGGGAAAAAATATCATATTTGCTAAAATGGCATAAACATGTTTAAAATACCTTCAAATTTTGCTGAAATTTACTCCCTAAGAGTAAAAATTATAATTATATTAAAGAAATCCTAAATCGTCACCTGAAGTCTAAAACTCTCAATTGACACAGATCAGTGATGCAATTTTACCGCACGCGCGTCATTAACAAGACCAAATGTAAACATCGCGGCGAAAGAAAAAGATGCATGCAAAAGTCATGACAGGCACGAGGTATCAATACCGTTATATATAACAAAAACATATAGGTAGGAATACTACACTTGCATCATACATGACCTTTGAAAACAATTATTTACGTATAGTTTTGCTGTCTTGTCCGCTAGTTGAGTCCGACATGGCACATGAAGGCGTGTTATTGTTGTTATTTTCACTGCCTCACTTTCGAAACAACCACGTGACAATATAAATAGATTTGCGCTAAATTTACGCGGGGCTTCCCCGATATTTCAGTGGTCAAAACTGGACATTGCAAGCAGAACTCGACCATCATATTGCCGTGGTATAACTTTTGGAAGGCCAGAGAACGCAATTAGACCCATTTATTTTGTATTTTTTGCCCCGACCAGCCTCTTTAACCCTAGCTGTTAATAGTACGTTATAAGATTCAATCCTTAAACAAACATGTTCAGCATAGTCCAAACAGTGCCCATAAATATGTGGAAGAGCGGTAAAAACGGAAGACAGGAACACACGACTGATCATTACGAACTATTTAAACCTTTAATAAAGTAATGGAACTATTCCCCTTCTTTCGCAATATACAGTGCTGTTCGTTTGCTGCCCGTATTTACAATATGGTAGTGGTTAAAATATACTGTCATTAAATATGTTTACAACATTGAAACGAACAGAATAACCACAGCAGTAAACATTTGTTGTATTTACACATGAATACATTTTAAAACGTAATTATGAACCGGCAAATTTATCACTGGTCGATTGGTAACTAATTCTCGTAATTAACATCATAATGGTCTAGAACATAAAATACTATATTTTCACTAATACTATATATTCACTTATTCATGTCGTTCACGTGCTTACATTGTGTGTGTGTTTGGATAATAAATAATACCACTTTTGTTCAGTCAGACGGACTTATGATAGCAATATGTGATCTCAGTAGATCGTGCCAACCGTGTTTGGATATTAAATAATACCACTTTTGTTCAGCCAGACAGACTTATGATAGCACCATGTTATCTCAGTAGATCGTGCCAACATAAGGTCAGTTCTGACCAGCACGACTAAGTAAATCACAGCAGGACTTGACATCCTATTATTGCTTTTGTAATAAGCTCGAATAGACGACTCGCCAAAAAGCCCGTTTTAATTATAGCAGAACACTAAACAGTGCTACATGTATACCAATTGAATGCTACATTTAGAAAATTCTGACGAGTACATGTGACGAAAGCAGTTGACACTTATACCGCTGTGATACTCTAATGCAAGAATATCGAACTATTAATCCAATGTCCGGTAAAACAAAATAAATAAATAAAAATGAAAAATCCATATTGCGTGGATATGTGTGTTTGTTTGTAAGGTGATAGCAATCAACTTAATAAACTCATACAAGTCAACACTCTATAAAACGTTCAAAGCCACATGTATCAAGGGAGAAACTAAAACAAAAATAGCTATAGAAAAACATTGGAAACAGAAAAAGTAAAGAATTAGATCGGTGCAAAGACACTATTTGTGTCTGGTTGTTTTTCAGAGGTTACCGATGGAAAGCCACAGGGGTACTTGCATTAATCGTCTTGCATGCTTATACAATACGATAAAGCAGGTCGCAGGTACTTCGTGAACCTACACAGGTGCAATAATGGCGTATTAAAACAATCGTGATATAATAGCAGGGAAAACATTATGCTTTTCAGACCAGTACGGAATTCGTCTTATGCACGATTTGTATTCCCTTTCCTGTCGCATGCAAATTGCTATGAAAATAACCCCATAGTAAATTCTAAGTGATTTAGATGACATGAATTACTACCCTTCCTCTGCATTTCCAAATTAGATAATTAGACTGAAGCGAGTCGGTCATTATCGGCGGAACACCTATCCATCTTCACTAGAAATTTGGATGGAGTTGAGAACAGCCTATTTAATTACATACATTTGCTTTTGTACAACACGAAAATAAGTACGTGTCATTGGAAAAAACTACAAGAACGACAGTCAAAGAATCTGGCAGTCGTGGTACCACTAATTTCGATGACTCGGTAGTATAATGTGATATTATTGCTATCACAAAATCACCTCAATGTCATTCAAATTTTCATCACTGTCGTAAAAATGTTTTATGATTTAATTTCACTCGATGTTGTTCTGAAATTCCGGGACATATATATCTAGGTCTTTATTTGAATAGTTATGAAAATACCAATTATTAATAAATCAGGGGGACTTTTGCCAGGTATCAGCGACAAAAAAAAAGTCTATGGACGGGTGACAATAAACAGTCCGATTTGATAACCATCGGAAACGAGTTAGAGCAGTTTGGTGTATTGGGCTTAGCGTCCTATTAATAGCTAAGGTCATTTAAGGGCATTAATCAAACGTGTGTAATAAATGCGTGTGAATAAGGCGGAATCATGCGGTACCGTTAGGGTGTGACTACATTCAACAATATACAGTCTGGCATGATGTTCAGTAAGAAGACAAAACATACACGGTACGGTAATCATTACAGTCGCAGCAAATACACTGTCAAGTACGGTTATCAGACAAACGGCTACAAGCATTGCAATGTAGGACTATCAGTCCTTACAAAAATAACCGACACAGCTCATTACAGTGCTATAATTTGCATAAATGAATTTGAAAGAATCACCAAAGGTTAATCTATTCTAGTGGCTAACTAACAAATACGGTTGTGTGTAGTACTTTAGCTAGCGAAACAGGATTACAACGGAATGTCACTCTGTCAGGTTTCGTCAGGGAATTAGATTAATAGCAATTACGATGTCCTTTTGGTCTCACTTGCAGACAAACAGCGTTGTCTCTTCCTCAGAGGACATAGACAATAATAGTTATTTTATGCCAAGTTATGATGGTTGGCTATCGTGAGATTAAATAACTGCTTATTAATTACATAAACCATCTCATTAACCGCAGATTCTTCGAGACAACAACATTACGTAATTGTAAACACAACAAATAAGGTTCTATGAAGACGGTCCCTAGACAAACCTGGTTTGCATACCAAATTTTGTTTATATCTTGTCCTATTCACAGCCAAGGTCATTTAAGGTTTGTTTTGATAAGGTTTAACGTCCTATCAATAGCTATGGTCATTAAATAATGTGCCTCCGTGTGTGTTGTGTATGCGTGCATGTGTGTTTGAGGCAGTGTATGTTGTTGTAATTGTGTTCTTAGGATAGCGCGGAGCTGATGCCGACTTTAATAGGTCATTTAAGGACGTTAGGCTTTTGTATCAAGATTAAGATTTTGTTTTGACATGGTGTCTTAAAAAGGCAAAGATCTATCAATTGTAAAGATTGTCGTTGTCTCTACAGAACCACACCCCTCTCCTCCAAAACAATATACAAAATGTAATCCGTTTAAAGTCAATGCAGGCGTTATTTATGTCACTTCAATAGTGGATTTTTTCCTCAAAATGAAAATCTTCCTTAATAATAATAATAATTCGAGGTTCTTATATACCGCTTCATTACAACCTAGATTGTAGGTCGTCTCAAAGCAGTTTACAAATTATTGTCCGTGGTTACATGTTTAAGGCATTTGCAACCAGCCAATATATTATTTTTAACTCCATGGGGAGCAGACAGCCGGTGCTGCCATTCCGGCGCTCACAGCTTGCATTCAACAATTCAAGCACTGCCTAACCACGTACTCATTTACGGCTGAGTAGACTGGAACAAGCGGACTAAAGTTTCTTGCTCAAACATACAACACAGTGCCGTTCCGTGATTCGAACACGCAACCCACCGGTCTCGAGCCCGGCGTCCTATCACTAGACTGCCGTGCCTCCTGAATCGTTGTCTGAAAGATAAAACGTTATTTGGATTTAACATCGGGCATCATAAAGATTATACCTATCTCCTCCGATCTTCAGACAAGAATTTCATCCACCAGCACACTGATAAAGTTGGTGGATAGATTTGAATGGGTCTGGTAATTCACGAGGCCAATATTCGGTCATTTGTCTGCGCATTGTACACCGTCCCACAACACATCTGGCAAGCCTGTTATAGTACATTGTACTTTATCCGGATACGAGATTGTATGCCCAATCTCAATGTTGGGATATTTCAATGTGGATGTACATTTAAGTTGGCCTTGAGTGGTTAGATAATATTTTACCACTATTTCCTCCATGTCTTCAGAAGACGTGAAGCATAACTATGGCTAACATGAAAATACTGTATGTCAAATAAGCGGGAAACAACAATAGCAATCTTTAATAATGTAGATATCATTTCCCATTTTTCGTTTTAAATTTTGCAATTGTGAAAATGTTATATATATGTATATATTTTTTACCGTAACCATGCAATGAATGTGTAAGACAGATGGATACTTAATGATTCTCAACGATGAGTCGTAAAGGGACGAAACGGCAACATGTTGCAGCGTAATCTATTTTGACATACTGTTCTAATTAATAACCTAAAAGTGTTTAACGACCATCTTTCAAGATACAAGATGGTATATTCTGTTCATGAATTTCTTAATAACAATATACACACTTTACTAATTATTAGGTGAAATTAACCAGCACTTCTTTTCTTTTAAAATTCATTGAAAGAATGAGTATATGCGAATCCCCTTCTGATTCGAGAATAGTTAAGACAGAGTTGGTTGTCTAGGGTTTCACGTCCTATTAACAGCTAACGTCGATTATTGGCGTTCCTCCAAGTATGTTGTGTATGCGTTCTGGAGGCAGAGTATGTTGGAACATTCATCCCGGTGAGTCATATAAAGACAAAACA
Source organism: Mizuhopecten yessoensis (assembly GCF_002113885.1). Lineage (NCBI taxonomy): Eukaryota > Metazoa > Mollusca > Bivalvia > Pectinida > Pectinidae > Mizuhopecten > Mizuhopecten yessoensis. The sequence goes on from NW_018404017.1 coordinate 567,324, forward strand.
GCTATATGTGCGGTGTAGTTTGTCATACTGTTCCTGACCAAATTGTATAGGTACTTTCATGAGCGTGTGCCTTAATTTCATCTGTCAGGTACACTATCCATTGGCGTTTGGACGACTATAGGATTTTCAGGATTTTGTGCGTAATGTTTCCTCTGGGAAAAGAGCATATTATTATGGCAGATATGGCACGTAAGGTACGCCGAACACGTATTTGAGTTGGCTGCATTGACATATTCTAAACGACCACGTACGTACTTGTATTTGGTGACTGTGTCAATAAATAATTTAAGTACGATCACTTGTAATCATTACGTCGGTCAACGCACACGTAATGAGTTGTTTTCGAATTAATGATATGCAAGGAAATAAAAGAAAATACAATAAACCATTAGTTCAATAATCATCAATTGGTGTTTGACAAACAATGTTGCGTGATTATCATTGATATCGTACATTATTTATGTCAACTGTTGATATGTAGTTCTGAAAGACAATGATCGTTCTCGGACCATTCACGTGCCACTTTTAGAGAATACGATTCAAGTTTGATGATGAATGATTAAGTTCAACGTCCACTAAGCTGGTACCTTTTAAGTCTCGAAAACCCCGTTTTATTGCGTATTGTTCTAAGCAGCAACTTTGACGGCCTGTATAAATTAATACACCGTACATATACAATTATTTTTTTCCTGATAACGGGTAAATGTCTAAATGTTCTACAATAATATAATATAACGGGTAAATGTCTAAATGTTCTACAATAATATAATATAAGTTTTGAAATTAATGTTGGTTACGTTAAGGTCAAAACAGTCCTAGTGCTCAATGGCTCTTTACTTATTATGATTGCATAATTGAGACCTTGTTCTTTTCCCATATTTCTGACATTCTTTAACTTTTCCGGCGTTGTCTCCCTAGATTTCCGTCGTAATGGCAATGTCTATTGTAAGGACTTTTACCCCGATTATGAAAATTATGACAATTTTAAAAGATATTGTACAAAACAAATCTATTTAAGTATATCTATGTGTAACAATAACTCGATACCAAATTGAATTTGTGACAGTAGGTTTGTCTTTAAAAACACTTCATAACTACACCAAAGGTTGTCAGGTACCCAGATGTAGAGGTGCCTAAACCGTTATTTGAAAAACTTTCAAACGCTGGACATCATTGCCTATGGAGATTCAACATAGATGTTTCGTAAATGTTTATTGCCAAAATGTTAGTTCTATAGAAGGAGTGATCTTTTAAGGCCCCGTGTTTTTAGTCCGCACGTTTTTCTGAAAACCCGTACTGGGTGAATCCGTAGCCCGACCGCACCCCAAATGCAGCGGAAGTTCCTCATACACTCAAAATGCTACGGCGTGTCTTCGTGCTCCCAAATCCGTACAGAGGCGGTACTCACCACGTACGGATCCCCAAATTTTGCCCACGTATTTGCAAGTAGACAGCACGCACTAGCAAGTACGGCGGATTGGGACCACGGCTTTAAAGTTTAAAAGTTTAAAGTACGACATAGTATACATTTCAGGAAAATACCCTTTGTTAAGAACGTCAGAACCAGTGCAATCCGGTAATGTCCTCTTGAAATGCAATACAATCCTTTGATGTGTGCTTCGTTTTTTTTATTTTCATTTCGCAAGACGGCATCACTTGTTCCGTCCTTTTAAAGACTGCGATACCTATTCAAATATATAAAATGTTTAAAGTAATTGGATAGGTTTTCCGGTAACCTGTACTATTGGTGAATGAAACGTCTTACATATAACGTTCTATATCCAATTGTTCTGGAACTTTGAAAATCGAAGTATTTCTCTTGTAGCCTCTTGGCAGTTAATTATGTTCCTCACCATGAATTATTTGAGGCATTTAACAGTAACTTCATGATAAATTGGTTTTACAACAACACAAAACACATCCTATTTATTATTAAACGGTGCAGCGGTATCGCCAACAATCATCGAGAATGTTTCATATACATGGTTATTATACTATGAAGAATAAGAATATGTAACACGTTTTGCTCATTTGAATGCAACTGTTTCTAGTACTCTAACGTAGAATATAGTTAATTAAGAATTTGTAATTCTTCATGCGTTTCTAGTACTTTAATTTGTTCCAACTCAGACTCAACAATGGTATAGATCTAAACGTGACACTTGGGTATTTACTCTTATTGGCAATGCTGTCATGCCACATGCTCTGCTGCAGACATTCGAGATGATTACGTTTTACTCACCTCATCTAGTTTGAAATTGAGACAAGAATTTCAAATGGATTCAACAGAGTTCAATTTGTTTCTGTGTGCGTTATCCTAAGATTGCATTTTATCAAATGCGTTTTCGATCGACTTTTTATTCAAAAAAGGACTTCATTGTAAAGTTCAAAGGGGTATGCTTTAAAAACTGGAATGACAGTAGCTGGTCTATGGAGGCTGTCATAATTGTTGAAGGGTTTTGTCAATCTGGATCAAAACATGGTGTCCGCTATATGAGGCTGATCGGGGATGGTGATTCATCTGTCTTCGCTAGGATAGCCCAAAAAGTCCAAATTTGGAGGAAAGATGTTGAAAAACTTGAGTGATCAGACCATGCATGTAAATGTGTAGGCTCTAAATTGGAGAAACTTGTGGCAGAAAATCCGGCCTACAAGGGCAAACCCCATCTCACCAAGGTTACAAGAGTGAGACTTGTAAGTTCAATACGGTGTGCTATTCGCATGAGAACCAATGAGGCTACTTCAACTGGAAATAGACAGTTAGCAGTAACAAATCTGAAACGTGACATCATTCAGTCAGTCTATTATGTTTTTGGTCATCATGACAACTGCTCGGACTTCTGCAAGGCCAAACCTAAAGCAGATACTGCATCGACATCATCGACTGAGGTTGGTTCTTCACAGTTAAAAGTTGAAACGGTCGAAGATGTTAAAAATGACCAGGTCAAAATGTGGCCAGACGGATCCCCCTAACGGCACAGGACGAGTCCCGCTTAGGAACGTCTACAGTTTACAGTAAGGTGGAGAAGTTCATCCTCCAAGATGTCTCAAACAAATAAATTACCTAAGAAGTCAGTCATGGGCACACAAGGTATAACTTCAGCACATAAAAGTTTGTTTGCAAAGGGTCTCCTACTGGCTATATCGGTCACAACCATACCTGCCAATCGTACAATTCCTATCAAAGTTCTCAATCCACGTAATGATGTTATTTATCTGGCTAAAGGTATGGTGGTGGCAGATTTTGCTGTGCTAGATAAATCTTTCAGTGTACTGCCTGTTCCAATGTGTAGCAATTGGCATGTGGATCATTCAGAGAAATCCATGCCAAACAATGTATCATATTTTGATGAGTTTTGTACAAATTTTGATTTTAACACACCAAATACCTTATCTGTGGAACAATCTAGTCAACCTTAACAGTGTGTGTACAATCATAAGGATGTGTTTGTTACAAAGTCTAGTCCTAATTTAGGGTTTATTTCATTACTTGAGCATGAGATTCACCTAAAACCCAGTTTTGTTCCAAAATATTTGAGATGGTAATGGAATGTTTTTGTTTGATCTATATTCCTTATATTTCCATATCGCTTATATATAGCATTCATGATACACATTCTATATTGGTGTGATATATAGTTTGAAGCAAATGAGAAAAATACTGACATTGGTACTTTATATTTTTTCAAGCTTTACTGTAATTGGCAGCATATAAAATGTATCATTGTTAGGTCACCTGAGACAAAGTCTGAAGTGACCTATTGCGATCGCCTTTTGTCCGGCGTCGTCCGTCGTGCGTCCGTAAACAATTAACATTTTCGACTTGTTCTCCAAAACCCCTGAACCAATTTCAATGAAATTTCGCAGAAACCTTCCATGGTCAGAGATCAACAAAAAATAGTGGCCGGTTTGGTCCCCAGCCCCCAGTGGCCTGAGGGCGGGGCCAAAAAGGGTCAAATTGACTAAAATTTCAAAAAAAATCCTTTCAAGACCCAGATATGGTAGAATCTAACACTCTTCATAAATGGAAGGGTCTTAAGGTGCTTTACCGAAATTGTGAATTTCTTGACCCTGGGGTCTCACGTTTCCCCCTGGGCAGGGGGTAAACTTTACTATAGTTTATATAGGGAAATCACATTTGGACCAACATTTGTTTAATTTCCATTGGAAGTAATTCATTTTAGGTTAGCATTATCAGTATTGGGTAGCAGTTTGATGGTATGCACATATGAGCCCTGACTGACCCCCCTCCCCCCCCCTTCGGGGCTGATGGATGGGGCCAAAAAGGGTTGAATTGACTGAAATTTCAAAAATCTTCTTCTTAAAGACCCAGATATTCATCTTCATAGATGGAAGGGTCTTAAGGTTTATGACCCTAAGGTCTCACGTTTACCCCCTGGGGAAGGAGGGGGCAAAATTTATTATGGTTTATAATGGCAAATGATACTTTGAATATTACATATTTGAATTATAACCCTGAGTTGACAGTTTGACACTTTGAAAATTTTGAGCCAGCTCAACCCCCAAGGGCTGTAGGGTGGGGCCCAAAGGAGTCAGTGTGCTAACATTTCTTCATTTTCCTTGTTTAGAATCAGAGGTGGTAGTTTCAAATACTTTTTAGTCTTAAATCTGTATACTAGATATTGAATAAGGTGGTTTTATTGTTTTTTTGTCACTTTGAATAATATTTCTGTTCATGTTAAAAACAAAATCAACTCTGTGTATAAATATATCAGGTGACCGTTAAGGCCCATTGGTCTCTTGTTTGTTAGTATAATTGTAATTTTTAGTTCCCATACATCTCCCATGTTCTCCACGACTATTTTATTTTTAATTTCTATTGAAATTTAAGAGGCCTGGATGTTGTTATTATGTTCTAGTACTGGGCATGGAGAACAGGGGAATGTTTATGGTTAAGGGGAAGTAACTCAAATCCGGATATTTGTCTTGTTTCATTTATTAGTTTGAAGGTAAGTCCGGATATAGCTTACCGGCATTCGTTTTTGTATTAGATGAAATTCAAAAATAAAATATGGAGTCGTCATGCAGGATTGGGTTATCATTTTCGTCCAGCATTCACACTATTTCATGTCCCTCTCGACAATCTAAGGATCGAATTTCTTTTACCTTCTTCTTTCTCAATATCTGTTCGATTTTCCACTTGGTGTATCTGTCTCGATGTACTCTCTGCAGTTCGTATTCGTGAAACGATCCGTGTATTTGTATCGAAATCTTCGATTTCATACACGGGAATGTCCCCTCGATAATATCTGTGAGACACGACAAATAATTCCTCCGTCCATTTGTGTTGACATCCTCGTCGAAACTAACGTCTTTTATAACCCAAACGACTTTTTAAATTTATCTTTCCTCTTCGTGTGATGCCCTTTCTTCCCATTCCCATGTTAGCCTTTCTACGTAGGACCTCGTAAGGATTGTCTTTCGTTACTTCTTTAGGAGAGATTCCGTACAGTGCCGAATGAACCCTGCCTTTATAACTACATGTACGAACGATATCGGGCAACACGTCGGTCAACTTAAACGTCTGATTGGAATAAAAGTATCTGTACAAAATATTGTTTAAATTCCATATAAACGATTCGGCAAATGCAGCTTTATTAGTGCTGTGACTTAAGATGTGTGTAACCCCTACAGATTTACAAAACTGTTGAAACAACTTATTCGCAAACCCTTTCCGTGATCCGTTCTTATGATGTTTTGTTTTTGTTTGTCAAGAATAGTTATAAAAGCTTCTAACACCGTACTGGCTTTCTTGTTTTTTAGAGGTAAAACCCAGGCATACTGCAAAAAAAGATCTATGACAACGAGCAAGAAACACGTGCCTTCGTTGTGTTCTTTAAGGTCAGATACGTCAGCCAAATCTGCGTCCCACATGTAGTCGACACCAACTAAGGTGTTTCGACTGACGGCGTCTTGTGTCGAACCTGTCTTCGGACACGGAAGGGGTCTTGATTCTGCAACCAGTCGATTATCTTTTGAAGAGTGATCTTGAATTTTCCTTCTTTTCGGACGAACGCATACTACACTCGAAGGGCCTGAAAAACCAGCAACGTGTTTAGGATCGTACCAGATCTTTGTCAGATAATCTTTCTGCTGTTTTGACAATATTTCCTCTCTCTCGTAAGGCTAGTGTATAATCTGGAGATTTGACAACATCATAGGAATCTTATTGACTGCAGACTTATCGCATTTATAGATTTTATTGCTTCCTTCAGGTTTGGGACTAAAATGACCAATCGTAAGCCTTGTTATAAAAAAAACCCCAATCATAAGCATTGTTATAAAAATAGCCAATTAAAAGCCTCTTTACAAAACGAGCAAAACAGATGTCTTGTCCTATCTTAAAAAAGACACTTCGTTTTTCAGGGTTTGCAAAGAGTAGATGATACATGCATAAATAATAATTACAGAATCCCGGGGGACCCGCAGCCATTAATTTGTTGAATGTAATGGCACGATTAGCAAGATACTGTCAAACTGGAGACCAGTTATGAATGAGGGCACATTGAAGACAGACGAGGACAAAACCTGTACAAATGAGGACAAAACGTAGCCAAATGATGACATAATAAGGACAAAATACAATTCAGAATCAGCAACTGCATATGTACACATCACAAATGTTTATTTCGTATATGTTTTTCAATTCTGAAAACATGGTAATAGAATAAATTTGAAAATACATTTTTATTAAATGTAACACAGAACTTAAATATCAACATTCTAAGTATATCCGGTATTTATATTCCCATAGTCAGATTTCCGATGCACCAACGTTTTTCCTTGAAAGAAGGTTTGAATCACTGAACACTCTTTTTACATGAAACATCCATATAGATGCATACATATCCAAACACTTTACTGAGAGACAGCATTAATTGTAATTTCCTTTGAATTCGTAATTTTGGCAGTAACACTTTGGAGTTGAGGGCAGTTGAAATCTTGCGTTTTCCCCACAATTTCTGTGCACAAAATTTCTTTCATATCATCCCTCGAGATATTCGTGTATAATCCCAGATATATAGCTGTGATATATCTTTGATGAATATATTTTGGAGGTGGTGTTGAAATCTTGAATTTTCTTACTTTAATTGTGGGGTGTAATTATTTCATTTCATTCTCTCACAGATATAACCCCAGAAATATACTGTAATAACTTTTTTCAATAAATCAATCACATTATTTGAATTTAATGCATTTCAATACTGAATGCTGATGCTCGAAATGTACTGCACAGGGACGCACCTTCACTGTTGGACGAAATTATTCAAATGAGACTCGGGCATATCTCACACACCTGTAATGCATGCACTTGTACAAAGGCATGCAAAGTATGTTATAAGGACACCACTGTCCTTTATTGTATCAATAGCCTTCATGGTTGATTGCACATACTGAACAGATATTGAAACTGTCCAATATTAACACAAAGAGGGTGTGTGTTTTAAGTAACATATAAGCCTCAAATTGTTTATTATGTAAAATATTGGACATTCATCAGCGCTACGCGCCTCAGACTGTCCAATATTTTACATAAAAGACAGGTTGAAGCTTATATCCTTTACATACAACCTAAGCAAATCTTCATAAACAAATTTAGTTTAAAATACAACCCTTAAAAATTAAAACAAATGTGTATAGAAAACATTCCGATGATAGTATGAAGGATTCTATATATGAAAAAACACCCAAAAACCCCAACAATGACATCGACACACATCGAACCTGCGTCCACACACCCCGTACACTAATGTTCAACCATTGCGCCATGCGGACCTGAATAATTAGCCAAAACAAAATGTTTTTGTTGCTCCGATATCGATCGATGATAGTGACGTCACGTTCGAAGGGCGTGACGTCATCTCAGCTTCACATACGACTCTGCCAAGCTCAGACATTGACAACACACGCTTCATTACCGAGTCACACAAGACGACAAACTTTTACAACCCATCCAGCCACATTCATCAACGCCTGCACAGATAAAGCAAAAGAAAAAACCCCAAAAGAACGACAGACAATCAGTAACAACAGGGACCGCATCAAGAAACAGTACAGACAACGCGACATGCACATAATCTTCAGACCAGCACACTACCCTGTAAGTATATTGTAAGAATAGATTTTTGCCCTCAATCGTCTGAAGGAAGAATGAAGAAAGTAGAAGACGAGAAATCAGGACCATAAGACCTTAGTTGTTTATTTTAGCTTTTTATTAAGTAAATAAACAATGAAATGCGATTTTCTTTTCTGCGGTGATGATGTTTCCTTTTTTCCCCTGTCTTGCAAGGGGTTCGCTGGTCGACGAAGCAAAAAGGAAAAAGATTGAAACAGAGGAGATAATACCGTAGGTAACGCGAAATTGATGACGTCACATACAACATGATGATATTACGTGGAGGGCGGCCGTAGGTTTCGGCGGTTGCTAAGGCCGCCATTTTGGATCAAGATGACTGATGTCCTTTGCAACGTGCCCCCCCCCCCCCACATCCTCCTTTTATCATCAGCTTGGCATAAAGAGACGAATGCAGTCATGAAATTATAATTGACCCCTTGGTATAATACTTTGAAACGGTTGAGGTTTGGTTTAATTTTGTTTAACGTCCTAAGGTCATTTAAGGACGTGCCTCCATGTGTGGAGTGTATTCGTGCTTGCTTGTGTGTATGCAGGAGACAGGGTATGTTGGTGAGCTTGCCTCCTTGTGATAGCACCGCGCTATCTCACTGAAATGCCATGCCGAAGGCACCCAGCAAAACATTCCCCCGGTCACATTAAACTGACATCGGGTAAACCAGTTGTTGCCATTCCCCTAAATGCTGAACGTAAAGCAGGGAATAGCAACTACCATTTTTAAGGACAAATCAAATCCCCTATTCTGCAGGGGGTTCTCACATTAGTCGGCTCCTACGATACATGCAGTGGGTAACAGCAGGTGCATTCTTTTCCCGATCTTCGCCTGCAGGGATATGAAACGGTTGAGATTCCCACCCCAAAATAATATATACAATTGCTGGACATGAAGAAACGATTGCAGTCATGATATTAGAAATGACGGTGGGGTTTGGTTTGGTTTGTTTTAATATTGTTTAACGTCCTATCAACAGCTATGATCTTTTAAGGCAGGCCTCTCCCTTGTGCAAGATGCCTGCGTGTAGTGTATGCGTGTGTTTTGGGAGGCTGCGATATGTTCCTGATTGTGTCCTTGTGATGCCGATTGTATAGTGCTACCTCACTGAAACATACTGCCGAAGACACCAGCAGGACATCCTACCCGGTCATATTATACTGACAACGGGCGAACCAGTCGTCCCACTCGCTGAGCGTTAACCAGGAGTAGAAACTACCATATTTACAGACTCTGGTATGTTCCGGCCTGGGGACAGAAACTAAAGCCTTCATCACAGGGGCGAACGCTCAACTAAAGGCCAAAAGTGAGGCATTGTCAAGGGAGACATCAGGAAGAGGAAAGTTGTTCAGAAAGAAAGGAAAAGATAAGATCCCAAATTTAGTCACATTTTACGATCATGCAATGGGGGCAGCAGATACAATTATTTCGCCCTACCTGCACGGACACAGCTTGGAAACAGTTTAGACCCTATCCAATAATGAAATTTACATACAATTGCTAGACATGAAAAATCGAATACAGATATGCATCAAGGATTAGCCTTGGGGTCTGGTCCATTTCCTTGGATCTTATAATATTTTGCCGGGATTTTTTAGATATCCAGGTGAGAGATACAGACCCATGACCTCTTGTTAAGTTGACACAACATTTGTTTAAATCCCTTTCTAAGCTCAATCTCGCGATCCCCCTCATGTATCCGAATCAAACTTTAGTAAGCGTCTGTTTTAGTGTCACAGCTGTAAACACAGTACACAAGTAGCATTGAAATGATCTTAATTAAGCCTGACGACAGCCTCTTGGCACAGACAAAGCACAATTAAGATATTGAGAATTTCATCTGATATTTGGTATTGCTGTGGATGATGAAATATGTATCTTGTCGGTTTAAAGTTCTTGGAACAGTTAGTGAAATATACCTGTACAACGAAGGAGTCAATGTGTTTGGTAAGATAAGCATTTAAGATTCGTAATGGATAAAGCATGCAAAAATGAATAACATTGCACTTTGCAGTATATGTCTTACTTGAACGTAGAACAGCTAGGGTGTTATGAAAAGGGATACATATGCAAGACCACACACTTGTGTTTTTCTAACTAATCAGAAAGCACGAGTTTATTGCGCGGACGAATATATTCACGAGTGCGCGTAATTGGGTGGTCTTGCCTATATCACATTCCTTCCGTATTTGGTAGAGTTCGATACAAAGTTTTTATAAACCATTTACTGAACAGTCCGTTTTTAGTTTCCACCGCCGATATGAATAAGGGAATAACCCTAAACAGTAGTTCCGACTAGTATGGTGATACAACATCTGTATCACACAAGTGTGATACAAACCGACTGAAAACATCAACAGAAAATTGTTGTATTAATATTGTAAGAGTACATAGGTATGTGATAAATAGGGAAACCACAACAGTTGATACGAAAGAGAATAAAAGAGGTTGCAGAGTAGGTGATTTATTTTGTTTTTTGAAGACGAAGGTATTCCCACACTGGTTGCAACATCCAACCTGCAAAGAGGGAGGTGGGGTTGGCAGATATTCCCTTAGGTACTCGTTTTCAGAATACCACAACACAGACGTTGTAGACATCATTTGGTAAGCAAACATTAAAAAATAATACAAAATACATGGCTTCTTTTGTACATAAATAGCAAATGTAATGTGGAGCAAATAGATTATGGTAAAGGCAGCCTCATGATAAGGTGACATTGGTCTCGTTATCATGCCAACTGGTTGACCAATAATTGCGATTAACCCTAAATACTGAAAGTTAAGCAGGGAAAAAACAGCTTCCATTTTGGATCTCACAGTAACTGGCTTTTACTATCAGATACCACGATTTTAATTCTAATTTAATAGCTGATTAACTGCTCTAAACTAGAACAATATGTTTTAAAGGGTTTTCAGAAATAACAAGTGTGCAACATTTTCCATGAATTCGTTTTTAATAATATAATTTAAATAAGGATTATTTTTCTTCAATTAATGTGCTAATAAGGTAGCATATCACTTAATTGATCAAAAGTTACAATTAATCTAAACGTAATAATGGCATACCATGTGTTACATATTATTAACAAAAAACATGTTTTCTTTAATGTAGCATTGTTCGTTTAAGACGGGCGCAACAATGACATGTAAGCATGTACTTTACGATAAGTGGTAGTTGCGTGTATAAGGAATCGTGCTAATGTTTTTCTACAACCTCCAGACCAATTATATATGGAGACATAGTCTGATACGATATTGTCAATGGAAAATTATGATTCTTTGGTCCAGTTCTTCAACAACTTATTGGCTTAAATGTCACTCGACTTTTTTTTTACTATTTCCTAAAACTAGACTAATATAGATTCAGCGAAGTAGTCTAAATAAAATGTTATTAACAATAAATATATATTGAATATTTCCTGAAATCAATCAGCTTGCCAAGCTTTTGGGGATAAGGTCATGTTGTTTCAGCTAACCAGGCTTTAGGTGATAACGTCATGTTATTTAAGTGTCTGTCGTATACAAGATTTATTGAACGAAATAAACTACGCATCGAAGTATACATTTGACGTCAAACAAGAAAACATTAGAAAATAGTCCATTATGGCCATTGTCTGGTCAACAGAGCTAGGCCCCAATGTTTAAAGTACGGTTAGCTTAATGGCTAATTAATGCAAAGTTGTCATCTTGTAGTAAATTCAAAATGAATTTGAAATCGAAACTAGAACTATATGTACAAGATTTTTAAATGACGGGAATAAATCTACGAGTTTCGGTTCCTCAGTGTCCTTGATACGGCGCACAGAGAAGAAACCCCGATATATTCACAATGTACATATTTCAAATCAGAATCCTGATTGCTAAAGGTCGGGTGGATAAAACTCGGCAGTCCAGGTCAACATGTTCTGTCACTTCGATATATAAAAGTAAATAATCACCTCCAAAAAGTCCTGATTATCAGATAAAAAAGATCTACTGTCACATTTGGAAAAACTGTGATCTCATCACCGATTGTGGTAGACTTTTTTACGTTGTTTTTTATGGCAAAAAAGCAAATCCCAAATCTCTCATCGAAACGAGAAATGTCACAACAATTCTAACCTACATGGAAACTGTTGGTCTGTTCAAAAAGATATAACTAACCATACTCATTTTTGCTTTCAAGTTGACATTTGTATTTTTATATTTTTGTTTGTTTGATGTCATTTCATTTTGCGTGTTTAATCTACCTTTGTTGGTAAAAGACTTCTTCTGTGTTGACGGGCCGTTAAGAATTCGGATGAAATAAATAGAACGTTGTCGTGTATTGTTTGTTCGTGGATTATTTATATATTTCACTTCTTCTCCAAAAAGCCTGCCCCATCTTTTAATTGATTTATTTTGCAGGAAGGTTCCATTGCCAAGGCAAAATCCAAATTAGTGAAATATATGGATCTAGCCGCCCAGGTGCCTCAGGGACAAAGCCATAACTGGTCAGAGTTGCTTAATTTTCAACAATCGTTTCCCGAGCAAACCAAACCAAAACACTTTGGATAGATTCTAAGGCCAAAATAATTCAGAATTGGTTCGTGATCTTCAGTTTATTGGTATAAAAACAAAAATATATTTCAACAAGTATTTTCAAAGATTGTGTAATTCATTTTCAAAAATTCATTTATCGCCTTGAAGAGGGGGTACAATTTAATTTTCATTTTTCTATCGTTACCAGCTTGATATATATTGGTCACTGCCCGATACCATTTTGTGCGTGAACAAGCTGTTTTTTCCCTGCTTAACTTTCAGTATTTAGGGTTAATCGCAATTATTGGTCAACCAGTTGGCATGATAACGAGACCAATGTCACCTTATCATGAGGCTGCCTTTACCATAATCTATTTGCTCCACATTACATTTGCTATTTATGTACAAAAGAAGCCATGTATTTTGTATTATTTTTTAATGTTTGCTTACCAATGACATATTTGGATTGTATGTAGAAATTTTCATTTGTTACATCAAATAAATAACAATTGTATTACAACTCTAACTACAATTAAAAGCCCGATGGCGTCTGGTTTATCTACTGCCAGAAAGCAAAACTAAAATGCATTAAATAATTCAATGATTTAAGCCCTATCGCGTAGCAGTCCAAACAAAAGAAGAAGAAAATCCTTTACTTCCCTTAACAAATCGTCAAATGTAATGGGCATAACGAACGACCATCCGCTTTATATGCATTAAGATTAATTAAACAATTCTTACACATAAAATCCAAAAGAAGGAACATTGGGACTCTTCTGCTCTAGAAAGGGAAGTTATTAATCTTGAAGTCCTTGGCGAAATAATGTGTCCCGGAAGGGTGACAGGCTGCTGCATCCATGGAGATAGCCATAAACTCCAGGAAGTTATTATCTCTCGGAAATAAATGGGTATAAGTGGTATGGCTTGTTTCTAAATGCACATAAAATGCTCTTGTAAAGAACAAGAACAAAATATGAGCAGGTGGCAATAGCAAAATATCTCACCGGAGAACCGACCATAAAGCATTTTAAGAAATAACACGAATTTAAAGTTTAGAGTAAAAACGTCGCAGCTAATTAATACATGTAACAGTAGAATAAGGTATGGTGAATTAATATTTATTTCCTTATTATATAACAATCAGGTATTTAAAACAATTTTGAATGCAAAGTAACAAATACATTAAAATATGTGAGAAATGTTATTGTTTAATAAGTATTAATTACGCACAGGCACAATTATGCTTCTTATGTTTTCCTCACAGAACAAACTTGACGACAATGATTCAGCATGAAAGAAATCGATAATTTAATCATTACTCCGCCTACAGCAAAAACAATCTTCCATTCTAAAATTGCGTTACACAATTGCTCGACCATTGTCAAGAACAAGTATCTTAATTGATCAATATTTCAAAGGTAATGAAATAAATAACTCACCATAAAATACAAAACAATTAAGAAGTCAAACGATGAGGATGTATTTGTTAATTAATGATTATAAAAGGAAAATCAAAGGAAAGTTCTGAATCATTAACGGGTTGATTTGTGTGTTCTCCTTAAACAAACGTTATTGTAAGGAGAGTTTGGTATCAATGCAAACTTAAAGGATTGTTTAAGCAGGTATAATGTTCTTATTCATTATAAGCACATTATAAAAGCAGCAACCAAATTAAAACTGCGGCAACCATTACAAAAAATGCTATTAAATAGTTTTCACGTTTAGTATTGTTGCCAAACGCTTCTCTTCGCGTTCACTCTTTGTTTGGATTTGACTTGCCTTTTTCTAGCTTTAAACTTTAATTTTAACTCGGATTTTGTCGACCTCACAAGAGCCAACCTAATATAAAGACAGGTTCCTAAGGAGACACCACCAAAAAGACAGAAGAGAGTAGAAATAAAAGTACTGGAGGGATCTTTCTTAAATTGCACATGAAGGTTCCCCATGGCCCCTAGTTATGCATCTTGTTTTTTTGGACTGATCATAAAACCAAGATGGCCGACAGTCAGCCATCTTTAATTTGAGAGTTAAAGTTCGTTAGCGTTAGTGTTTTTCTCAAACTTCACATGAAGGTTCCTCATGGTTCCTTGTTCCGCATTTGGAATTTTGGGATGATTGGTTGTGCATGTTAACGTTTGATGTTGATTAAATGAGTGATTAAGATGGCGTACAGGCAAACTATCAAACAGATAAGAGAAAAGATCAAACTGACATAGAACTAATGAAGATGGTACGATGATGGGCGCTAAGATCTATTTTGGCTCTCTTGTTTCAAATATTATATATAACGTAAACGGGTACAGTTCGAATCATTGACCAGGTAAATATTTCGTTGCTGAACATAATACATAATATTCTCGTCAAAGTTAAATTGGAGTTATCATATAATAGGAAAAATATAGCATTGTGCTCCCACTGGGTATCGAACCGGCAACCTCCAGCATCTTACTTAGCAGCTCTACAGATAAGGAAATCCCTCTAGATCGAACTAGAAGGCGACCGTTATAACTAAAATCTGCCATAATCGTGTAGTTTTCTTAATCGGCAGAAGTGCATATGAAAGCATATCAATTTGCTCGGTTTTAAAACTAATCAAGACTCTACAGCAGTTCTCTGTCTAAAATATTATAATAATCGTATGCTACGATTTGGAACAAATTACAAAATCATCAACATCAAGAGATCCTTCATCAGAATTTCCAAGACATTCAACAATACTATGGACTTTTTATCTAACAATTTACCCTTGTGGTATACCAATTTTTGCTCGGTTTTATTCTAGACAAACTGTTTTGAAGTATCTGTTAAATAAAAAGACCGATTAAGGAAAATGTCCAAACATTATAACTTTAGAAAGGTATTTCTTGATACCGTACTGTTTTGTGATTCAATTTCTAGGTCATAAAAAGACATCAACTATTTCTTTAAATTACCATTTCTAGTATTACCGAACATGCGTGGTCATCTAACATTACGCAAAACAATAAAAGTCAATGCGCTGATTAACTTATTTTAAATGGCTTTGTTTTGAAAGCCAAGTTTAATTTGATATAGAGAACGATATATATTGAAATCGAATACACGCGACGATTTCCGAGGAGAGGAAAGACCAGACTGCCGCCAATTCTCATTTGAGAGAGAGAAATCAGTCCGACATATACTTAATATTTGATCCTCGATTCTTAAATGAAACAGTTTGTAGGTCAGGAATAGGTAATCATCCGTCTGCATGGCTCTAGTAACATCTCCGCCTTGTGTTATTCTTAGGGAGTAAGTAAGTGTTCCAAAGTCTCGCGGTATTACTTTACCAAGGAACCTAAAATGGCATTACCGATTGGTTAAGTTTTTGTTCTCAAATATGTCAAAAATTGGCACATTCGTTATATGATTGGCAAAAAGGGGTACTTCTCTGGACAAGAGTTTTCAAAACAACGTGGGTTTAATTGCATATAGGTTCTTGCTGGTATCATCTGACCATTTTTGTTGTCATTTTGATGCTATGTAACTTGCTACATCTGTGTAACACAACACGAGTGACAAGGGTTGATGGTTGGTGAGATGTTTATTCTGGTAACCTCGAGTGTTGGGATTGGTCTCTGTCGTTTGTATCTGTACCCTAGTGCAGTCTCCAAACGTCCCTAGCTTCTAGTCTTTCTCTCGCCGTCCCTGGCTCTTCTAACATCTTCTCTAGCTGTCCCTTGCTCTTCTCCCCCATGATCTCCTTTCTAGGTTATATTTATACCCGATTATAATCTATTGGTACGTGCATAGATGGTCAGCTGAGACTTTAAGATCATATCTATGTAATCCTGGATTCACTCAATGTAACTAGGATGCCTCCAGCCCTTATATATCATAAGGTCCTTAAACCCCACATAATCAATTAGTACGTGCATAGATGGTCGATTCACCGAGCTAGTCACGATATACGTAACCAATTACACATCGTCGTAACACCGACTGTGTCACAATCTTGTTTTAAATAAGTAAAAGGTATGTTATAGTCATTTTGGTTTACTTTAAGCGATGGAGTATAGCCCGAGTTTGTCCCAGGCCATTAAGCGATACGGAGCCGTATTAGCTTCAGGTTGAAATTCTCCTTACCGAAGCAGACTAAATGGCCCGTATCACCCAATACCATGCCGTTATTATATGTATTAAAGATGGTCTGTAAACAGTGGGGTTTGTTTTGTTTTGTTTTACGATCTATAAACAGCCAAGGTCATTTAATGACGTGCCTCTATGTATGTTGTGTATGTGCTTCCTTGTGATAGATGCAGTTTTTATAGTGCTATCTCTCTTGAACTTCTTTCGTGTTTTCAAATTTGGAAATAAGTCTACTTTCAAGCATTTCTTTAGTTTCTGGTTTTGTTTCAAGCGGTGTTCTTTCATTGTTCTCTGTGTTCAGCTCATCTACAACTTCAATTGGCTTTTGCTAAAGTTTTGCTGTCTTTCAGAATGTGTTAACGTTACTTTACTCTGTTCGCTATTCAATTCAGCGATCAAATCAAAGTTCATTTCTGTGCTTAATTCAGAGTTCAATTCTGTGTTCAATTGAGTGTTTAATTCAGTGTTCTCAATCCGAGTTTGAATTGCTTTTGCCAATCTGGCAGGTTTTTCGTCAACATGCGCCTTTTCTACAGGGGGCATACCCATGTCGTCGAGTGCCTTTTTTAAAGGGCGCATACCCTTGTCATCGTCACTCGTCAAGCCTTTGTTTGAGGGATGGCTATTCCCCCTTCTTTGCAGCAAGCCCTCTTCGCCAAAACTTTTATGCATGTTTTACACAACCTGAAATCAATAAATTTTAAGGATTATCCCTGTGGTGTACAGTGTTATGTACTGTTTGGTAACGTAAAACTTCAAGCCAATGAAAAAGTTTTTTTAAATGGTGGCTGAACACTGAAAAGTCAGGAAAAGCCCTGTAATGTTTGTTATCGCATATTTGACCTTGACCTTTGACCTAAAAGCCGTGATTTTTGGTCTGTTTACAGTTACACCTTGTTTAATTTTATACAATTTTGCATGATAATACTATAACCAAATGTTTACCCCTAATGGTCATTTACGCAATATCAAAATACAAGAGATCCCAGAGGGATCTTGGCAACCACATTGGATAGTGTTGGGTATGAATATTGAGTAAGGAGCTTTAGTAACTTGATGATTAAATAACAAATTGGGTTTAAGATACACTGAAAACATCTTCTGTAAAGGTCAAGATAGGTCACAGTGACCATGTACTGACACAAAACAAACCTCATGCTCATGAATATCCTATATCGCACATTATGATGATACTACATGAAATAGGGTAGGGGATATGCTTAGAGCATGTTTTTTTTCTTTGACTTTAGTTAAAGGTCAAAATTTAGGTCACTGTAACCGTATTATGATCCAAGACATTCCTCTTGCCCAAGATGTCCCTCTACATCAAACTTGATAATCCGAAATGAAATAGGGCAAGAGATATGCTGACAAAACGTTTATTCTTTGAACAGGGTCAAAGGTCATATCACAGGTCAGCCCGACCTTTGTATTTCACACAGCACTCATCTGTCTAAGATGTTCCTATGCAGTAAGTTTGGTTATCAAATATGAAACAGGATAGTACATATGGTAAAGACATAAGTCAAAATATAAGTCACCTCTGATCAGTCTCAAAATTAATTATGCACAACTGGGGAGCAAGGAGAACCTACACGTGAAATTTGATGGAGAACGAATGACCGACGGACTATGGACTAATGGCGATTTGAACAGCCCACCATCTGATGATGGTGGACTAATAATGAGCAGCAGCTGACAATGAAGTAGTTGAAACAAGACAATTCAGCGAACTACAGTCCCCCACCGAATGTGAATTTATAGAGCCCCGACAAACCTTTTTCTTTGATGTAGGTCAAAGGTCAGAGTGACCTACTTTTGACACATGCCACAGTGCCTCACCGAGGTGAACTCATGCCCCAAGTATGAAGTTCCAGTGTCAAGTAGTGTAGGAGATAAAGACCGGACAAGGTTTTTGTTTGACGAAGGTCAAAATGAAGGTCAAAGTGACGTACTTTTGATACACCGGCTCACTTAGATGAACCCATGATCCAAGTATGAATTCCAGTGAGTCTAGTGTAGGAGATGTAGCCCGGACAAGATTATGTGCGGAAGGCTGGACGGAAGGACACAGCGCAAAACTATAGCCCCCCCCCCCCCCGGGTCCCGGTGGGGTACTAAAAACCGGCAGTTTGACTTGACCAACTACCAAGTCAAAGACATTTGGCTACATACAGTCTGGTCTATGCCTCTACAAACATGGAACTTTGAAACACCATCTGGTATATAATAGAAGTATAGTGTAAGATAATATATACAAATGTTTCTATAAAATGTGGATGTAATATTCATGAAATATAAAGAAATTGACCTCGCAATCTTTTTATATCCTATCATAACGCTGGAAAATAATATATCTTTGTAAAAATGAATTGTGAAAAAGAAATATGAATTATAGGAAACATTTAGTTTTTCACAAGAAAGAAATATAATGGCAACATATTTGTGAACGGTGAGGCTCTGAAGGAGTACTTTTTGCAATGGACAATACCCTATATATAAGGAAGACCATTTAAAAAAGACAGATTCTTGAATTGAAATAGGGAATCTTTTGAAATATATCTGCATCAAAATGCTGCTAAGTAAAACACAACTGTATATCATGAGTATCGAGTCAAGTAAGTTTCAAAGAGAATTGTAAAAACAGTGGGAGATCTCCAGACAAGAATCCACATACTTGAATCAAAATGCGGCTAAACAAAACACACCTAGTATTGATTTTATAAGGACGATCGTAAAGCGGACCTACTTTCAAAGATATAAGATATAAGATATTTCCATACAAATTAATCCTCTTGCATGCAAAGTAAACTAGCGAGCCCTTAGGCCAACTTGCTCAAGGTATTCTCATAATTTACCAATATATGAAGTTTTATAAAAATCAACACGCGAAAAAACCTGCAAAGACTTCAATTCAATCAGCAAATTGAACCATTCACCCGCCATCTTACTTCGTCGAATACCAGAATGCAATAGACCCACTTCCGCTTTTGGCATCGATAGTTCAAATACCGCTCCAAATGTTGTTGTTTTTTAACATTATTGTTAAATACCAATTGATTCAAAATCATCACAAAATATTTATCACAATTGTTTTTCTGAAAACCCCCATAAATAAAACACAAAATCACAATAAACATGTTAACACCATCTTGTAACAAAAATATTACCAATTTACCACCATGTTGGAATATGATCCAGGCTAAAATATAACAATACCTTGTTAGCTTTCTGCCCTTAAAGGGGCATCACGCTGAAGTAACTTTTTTTTGTGTCTTTTTTTCAAATACTACATAAACATATCAAGTGAGACTCCTTATGGAAAATAACGATCGGATTTGGCTGAAATAGATTCATAAAAATGATTAAATCTAAGATAATCATCGGTATTCCTACCTGTCTGACCAACGTGTTGTTCAGGGATTTCCCTCTACTAGCGCATGCGCATAGCACACCATTTCGTTGTAAACAAAATGACTGGCCGTGTGAAGTAAGCGAAATAAAAGTGTTGTACCTTGTCAGCTACGAAGCGAAAAGTTGCCAAATGGTCATAAGATAGCGCAAATTGTACGTTACGGAGTCATTATTGCCAGTGAAAAGTATTCAAAGCAAAAAATAACTGCCTTAGCAGTTAGTACGGTGCATGTATTCTCCCGGATTGCCGGTTAAGCTGAAATGAAATCGACAGAAATGCTAGCGCTGTTTATGTTTTGAATAAATATCTAAAACTATTAACCTCGTTAGTAGTAGTATCATTGTGTGACTTTGAACACAGATGAACTTAGTTTAATATGTTAATGGGCATGTATCGGAGAGAGTTTACTTTGTGTTTCTATAATTATACAGTGGTTTATGCGAAAGGAAGGGATAAGTGACTGGTTAGTTTGATTTTGCCATGAGGCCCTCCAAGGGATAACTGTTGTGATGGCCACGGCGTATTATGTTCTGTTCTCGGTCGGTACTCGGGGTCAAATGAGATACGTGCGCTATTAGATTTACATAATTTACAATATTACCGGGATCAGTAAAATGGTATGATTTAATTGTATTGCTGAGTTAAACGATTTTTGTTTGTTTTGACATGCAAGATTTAAATTAGTACTAATATGAATACCTGGCCTCCTCTGGCGCGACGACGCAATATATCTAAAAAAATCGCTCTTCGTCAGAAAGCTACGTTATCGCAGCTTGATTAAAAATGTCAAAATGACGGACCAGGACGTATGGAGACAACGAAAGTGGGAAAGAGAGTATCCATACATTTATATGCATGGTCTAGAAAAAAAATTGGCCAAAGACATTGAGTTGTACAATGTAATAAATAAATTCACCAACGTTTCTCTTTTTTATACGCGTGTAGTTTGTCATTGCATATATGCACTTTATGTAAACATTTGAAAAGGGATATTCGTCTCGTCAATATTCCTTTTTACAGAAAGGTTTGTCCCATGGTTGAGTGAAGGTGTTTAGCCCTGTACCATCTGTACCGGTCACATTCCGGTACTAAATTCAATATATATTTATATATATTTACTTTATGTTTATGCCTATTATCATTGTTGACATTCAATTGTAAATGTATGACGGGAGAAGGCTGTGATAAATTGTAAAAACTTGTGCCCCATCCCTTGTTCAATTTTATTGGCAACAAATATATGTTTAAAGCTAAATAAATTTAAATTCTGAATATTGGCAAGTGTGCAATTAACTTCTGATGATGTAATAATCATTGTTCAATAAGTTTGAATACGGACTTAGAAATCATATTTCTTGGTTTCGTAGTGCGGTAAGAAATTGCAGTTGCCTGATGGCCCCTCTCTGGGGGCCCCTTTGGAAACCGTTTCATCTCGCTCACACCACTTGTGTTTACTGCCTAGTCAGGTGACGTTATCGGCGCTATTTTTAGCAGGGCCCTTCCCGAACAATTCAAGTGGTCAAACTGGACATTTGGAACGGACTATGAATATGGGGATAGCGAGGTAACATAAGTGGAAGTGCATACAATACATACATTCCTTAAAAGAAATATGGCTCTTCACGTGATGTCCCTTAAACACCTTCATTTTTAGCTCAATGGTACCAATGAAACTTATGAAGAAGTGTGTGTGTTTTTCAAATTTGCAGCAGAATATCATGTAAAAAAAAAACACGGCTATAGCTGCCATGTTTAAGTTTTAACGAGAGTTTAAAATAGGTGTTGTTTAGGAAAACAATGATTGCTCAATCATGTTACAAAATGGCCACCATGGCTGCCACGTTGAAGTTTTGACGGGGCTAAAAAATAACAACACTTTGTCGGCTTCCTTTCCTGAACATGCCCACCAAGTTTTAGCTCAATGGCACCAGTGGAACTGGAGAAGAAGTTAAAAATGTGTTTGTTTAAATGGCGGCCATCTTGTATTTTGGACTGACCCGAAAATGAATAACACTTGGTCAGGTCCATCTCAGGATCATTTCAGGCAAGTTTCAGCTTAATCCCAGTGGTGGAACTTGAGAAGAAGTCTAAAATGTTGAAAGTTTACGGACGGCGCACGGCGGACGACGACGGACGAAGCACGATGACTATAGGTCATCCTGACCATTTGAGTCAGATGACCTAAAAACCGGATTTTTTTTTAAAATGAAGGGATGGAGTGTTGTTTCAATATTTGATCAATTTTTTTCCCACTTTACCTTATACAATTTTAGAAGAAGTAAAACACCTTTAATGTGCCTCGTTTGTGTAATGTATGTTTGTTTGCTGGACGCTAATGAAGGCGTTAAACCCCGAATTTCTAAACCAATCGCAATACACAGCCACGTCAGACATTTACACTCAACACTACGGGATTTGCTTTTTACAAATTAAGACTTTTGGTTATCAACACTAAACATTCTTACATGTGTAAAGTATAACCATTTGGTTAAATCAATACAGTTGAAGCAGCAAACACTTTTATGCACTGAAGATGCTCTCAGTTGCTATCCACATACTGTTAGCATTAGCAAACTGATCATTAGCGTAAACTGCTAAAGATTGTTTAGTTTACAATCCCTCAATAAATAAAATACTTCTTTTTTCCCAGATAGATATTCAAAATTTGAATGGCGAAAAGATTAAACTGCGTATAAATGGAGACAAGGCAAATATGTTCCAGTACAGATAGACAGGATTGGTGCACATTCGGATTTGCAGAGACAAATTTGTTCAAGAAAAGAACACTGTTCCCCTATACACTGGCTTGATAGTGGTACACTACTGAATTAGTTATTGCTTGATTAATAAGGCACGATTTTACATTGTAAACTTGTTTTGTTTGGGCATGCGTCCTATGAAAAGCTAAGGTCAGTATATACAACGTTTTCCGTACAACAAATCACTTAAATAAAATACAAAGCACTAGTGAGCACATTATAACTATTTCTTAATGATTTGATAATAAACTCCAGTTATGTAAATAAAAAATAGCCAAGATATTATCGTTCGTGTAATTTCACAACACACGTCAAGTAATTATTATCAAGAACTTACTTGGGAAATCATTTTACAACAACGTCATTATTATGAAAAGAACGAAAATACATATAAAAAACAATCAAATCTACGTGCTTCTTGGGTATTTTTGTTTAAGCTAAATAATTTAGATTCACGATTTTACTTATTTTTCTCATGACTTCAGCTGATTTTGGTCAAATATCACACTGAAATGTTTAACTTCCCTGCAAAGGTTAAGAGGTTCATTTTGTTTACAGATGTATAGTATTACCCTGGCTAATGTACAGGTACCACACAGCAGGGCGCTAGGCTATTAGAGAACTTCTCAGTATTTCACCTATGTGAAGTTTACAAAAATATCATATGTATGTTTCATGTTTGCAATCAAACAAAATGTGTTCCAGATAAATTACGTTGATTAAATCCGTGTGTTTGTGTGTGGTATTAAGTTGACTCTATAGATATTTACTATAACATGAAATCCGGCGGAAACCAGATTTTTACAAAAACTATCAACCTAGTTCTCAATATTTCCCGTTTCTTTAACACAGATCAAGAAAAAAAAATCCTCTGATTACACTCTGTGATATTCTGAGATGTTTATTAAGATTTAAGTGAGTATGCATTTCTTATTGAAAATATAGCCTATATGTATTGCAGAACGTTTTTTGTTTTCGTTTATAAATTGTTTTGTAAAAAATAATATTATGCAAGGTCAAACATACCGCGTCCTGCTGGGTGTCTTCGGCAGTATTTTTTTCAGTGAGGTAGCACTATAAAGTCGGCATCAGTTCCGCGCTATCACAAGAAGACAAACATGAACATATCGCAGCCTCCCAAAATACACACATACAATACACGCATGCATCTTGCACACAGGGGAGACCGTCCTTAAATGACCTTAGCTGTTAATAGGACGTTAAACAAAATCAAACAAACAAACAAACAAATCAAACATAACGCTATAAACGAAGTCACAGTTTGGTTTGTATGTGTTATTGTCATGATTATTTAATGGATAATTTGTTATATTTACAGTCAAACAACACAAAAACCAAGTATGTACATGAAACAAATTCGGCTCACGATTATTAATATATGCTTTATGGCCCATCAACAAAGGATAGGTCATTTGGTCCCGCAAATGGTCAACAAAAACAAATGCAAAATACAAATTTAAAGGTAAAATATAAACGTAAACTCGAATATTGAAAGGCGACTGGTATATTATTAAAAAGACCATCAGCTTTCAGAAATTTGAGGAGAGTTTTTGTTTCGACATGGTTCGTTATTAAGGAACTTTCCTCGAGTTGACTGAAGGTCGACTCAATCTAATAAAAAACTGTTTTATTGTAAATAATTCCTGACACGCTATGTATTGGGGCTGGTCTTCACGTTTCAATTGAAAACATTGGGTTATGTATGAATGACCCATCCGGAGACTGGCAAGGACAACGTTAAACTATGGAATTGGAGTATATTTGGTTCGAAAAAGCACGCTGTATGAGAATGTTCGAGCATGTGAACAACACTTTAATATTGGACATATTGGTTTGTTAAACGACCTATTAACATCCAAGGTCGTTTAGGGACATGCTTGTATGTCTGCTGGAGGCGGTACTTTCGTGTATTTTCCTCCCTGGGGTAGCGCGGATCTGATACACCGTGAACAATATGTACAACATGGACATGAGAGTTGATTAAAAACGTAAAGAAAATACATTCAGGATCTAGTCCCATTTTCATGTGTAAACTCATGTAGTCCTAGTAAATTTCTCTTAAATGATTCATCTAGGGCCTGTTCGTCTATGCGGAACAACCGGTTTGAACGTTTATAAATGTAACAATTTCGGGTATGAATCCTGGCGGACCTGCACATGTGTATGCAGGCCTTGCCTTGCAAGGCTTTGTCAAGGCTTGCCTGAAAGTAGCATCAGATAACTAGGTCCGACCATATTTAATAAACGAACAACTGTGGTCCGACCGGTTTGACCGTTTAAACGAAAACGGCCCTAGTTAACAAAATAATGTTGAAACGAAATCTAAGAAAAAGCATTGTGTAAACTACTGTATTCCAGACGAACGTATAAGTAAAAGACAAATGTAAACTTGAAAAAAGAGGCTATGGTCATTTATATCTTTTATACCAGGCCCTTCGACCCCACATCTTTTGTTAGGATAGATTGTAGAAATATTGTCTGCTTCGAAAGGAACTTTAAATGTCCAATTTCTACGTTTTCATTTTTGGTTCTGCAACTTTGATGAGTAAGGGAAAAAATGAGAAAAAAATACTATTTCATTCTTGACCGGACGCATTCACGTGGCAAGAGCTGGTAAAGGTTTATTGTGTCGCCATCAACGGCCACACTTAGGTATAACTTTGTCGGTTGCGTCGTCGTCGGTTGCGTCGTCCGAAACAAGGTTTCCGTGCGATAACTTGAGTTCCCTTGGGTTGATTGAACTCAAACTTTGAACACGTATTGCATACCAATATAGCTCGGACAAGTTCGCATTATAGAAGTATGAACATGTTTGGTGGGGTTATGCTTCTTTATTGCCAAATATGGACATTGTGTAGTAAATGTAAGATTTTTTTTTATTTTATTTTTGAATCAATTATTTTCAAAGGACCTGTTACAGGAACAAAATAATTTTGCCCACAAAGCAATTTAACCATAACTTGGTTATATTTGTAGCTCACTTAGACACGACACATGCATTTTTTCTTAAAAATCAAAAAGGTCCCCAGGGCCTGTGCTATGAACTATTCAGTGCTGTCTTTCAAAGGTGTACGGCAGGGTTCACTTTTTTGTCCAAAAAACAATCAAAACAATGTTTTACGCTATCAAATAATATTATAGTATTTAAAGTAGGATCTGCTGCAAATTATGAACTCAAATATGTAACAAAACATTGCATAATTAAAAAGATATAAAATCTTAAACTCTAAGCATGTTGGTATTTTCATACACTTTTTCGCTACATCAATTGTTTTACGGAAGTAACACACCAATTTCCGGTCCTTGTACACCAAAAATCTTTTAATATTATTTGGTGCATTATGTTGAGATACGATAGTGAAAATTTCAGAAAATTTGAGAATGTCAAATTGTAGCAACGTCTATTTCCTTATAGAATCCAACAACCTTCTGACCTATAGTCATGTTTGATCATTAAACAATACGTCGCACCAATTTATTATCGCAACTGATCAAATGTTCATCAATAAGGTCTGCTGCTCATGATGAGCACAACTATAAAGCTAGATGTTGCAAAAAAAAAAGGTATGCAGTCTCACACACATAAAAGTTTAGTATGTCATGTACATTTTTAGTTGTTTTGCATCTTTACGGAAGTGATAGACACATTTCTGGTTTTTGTACACCAACATACTTTGGATATTATTTGGCACATTATGTCAAAGTAAATCTTCAATAACTACAGGTCAATGCAAGCATTTCATTATTAACCCAAAATCATTCCAATATAATATCAAGGTGGATGATATGGTTTATAGTAGAGTCTGGAGCAACGTACTATTTAACTAAATTTTGTAGTCATAAAGTGAGCTTTTTTTTTACGCATCGATCCCAATTATATTGCCTCTTTGACTTTATAAATGTGTTGTTAACGGTTTCAAATCTGTAAAACGAAATTGAAAATCAACATCTTGTGCAAATGATAGGAATCTGTAGATCATTTAACTGAAAACATATTGAATTAATTAATATATCACATATAATGTTTTTCAAAAAGTGTTTATGTTTTTATGTTTCATAATAAAAACCTCGGCAGAAATTGAGTGATGATGACTCATGCACGTATTGCCATATTTTGCATTGTTACATTCATGTTTACATGATTTATCCGAAAATACGTTACATTTTTTTGTATTCATAACAGCACGTGTCAATGAGAACAGGACCGATTTGTCAATCGCATACAACATTAATCATTCATAAAGAGATTCTCCCTTTGTTAGTATGCTCATATCGATGAAACATGTCTTCATATTTTACACGAGATAAAATAACGTTCTTCAGAGAAACCAACCTATGACCCTCCTATCGAACACTTCAAACGCATAGCTATCTTGAACTCGGCAACGTTCGATTAAAGAACATTATTAACGCCAGTCATAACTCTGGCCCTAGAATCTGTGGGATACTAGAAGTATATTTAGTTATTCTCTTATCTTGTTACGGATCTATACAACGTTCTCGGTTTATTACTGGCTGTTTGTGCCCGATGGCTATAAAACATGGTTCTGTTTGTGGTCTGTCGGTCAAATGTACAAGCTGTTAGATTATGTTGTCAATCCATATGCAAGGATTTACCGACTGTGTCCAGTTTAGATGTCTGATATATGCGGTGGATAGCATTCGCGATTCATTGTTTCGTATTGTTTTACGGTCTTTCGACTTATTTCAGCCATTTAGGGCGAAACAACAATGTAAAAGGAGGCTTGCACAAAAAGATTACATCAAACTGAAATGTTAATTTAAAAACAAGGTTATGTTTAAAATCGACGTATTCGATCATAAAATGGTTGACTGTAAATGGTCTATCACAAGCAATGATAATAGATTTGGTTTTTATTTGTAAAATGTAGGTACGGTCTATGCGCAGTGACGCAAGGACAGCGTCATCTCGGTGGTCTGCTATACTTGTTGCATGTGAACCCGCATAAGGTTGAATGCTGAATCGCAAATTATTTCTTCAGACGATTGATGTTGCCAAATCGTTTATATTTATTTCTGGATAAATGCGTCCTGTTGACAAATATATTACGTAGCCTTGGTTTCGTATCTGTTATGGTCCTATATGATGTCTTCGTATTTATAGCGTTTCCTCGTGACGTCTTTGTTATTTTATAAGTTTAATACTTCACGACAAAGCAATAGTTAAGTTATAATGGGACTGTAAATAAACATTGAAAACTAAGTTTAAATCGGCTTATTTAGTATACTTCGAAAACCGTTAAAGACATTTAAGTATCAATATTGAGTACCCAATTTGTTTTCGTGTCTTGACGCTGTGGTATAATATGTACATTTTAAATGACAGCTTGGCTTAAGTTTAAAACAATGGTAGAGATTGTTATTGTTTATTAATTTACCTCGCGGCCTTCCGTTGTACATCTTGTTATTTTCGTGTTCATGTAATTGTACATTGTTTCCTTGCTGTGTATAGTCCTAAATAAGCGTGCAGGGAACATTTGATACAGAAAAAAAACCTGTCATACTGTGATGATGACGTGCAGATTAAAAGTTTAAGGTCTATCTTAGGATAACAAATTGTTCCCATTAAGTCTCTAACTGTGAAATGAAGTTACATCTACAGGTAGTTATACTGCTATAAAACGGGCAGACCGTGTTTCTGGCGTGCGATGTTCAAGCAATTAACAATCTACGCCAGCAACACTTGAAGGAAAGTAAATACTTTTTTTATTTCATTGTCAGTTTACCTTAGAATCTGTTGCATCGTTGAAACATTTCACAATAACAGATTGTAAAAGATTAAATAATTCTGTTGTTGATAATATATTAAATGGATTATATAAGTAATCAAATGGCTAATATATTGGCACGTATGAAGCCTATATGACTTAATGCATGCCGTTTATGACATATGATATATTTTCTCGAGTAACTATGTTTATTATGTATTTTTATATAAAATTCAGAGGTTTGACACATATTTATGAACGATGTGTTTCTACAGTGAATGTTAAAACACTATCTGTAATCTATACAAGTGTATTATACATACATGCTATTATAGCAAAGGGTAAACATTGATATGTTATACACTTACATAGTGTGGATTAAAAAAAACCCAGCATTTCATGTATTAAAGAAGAATAAGATTAAGAGAGAAAACTAATAAAGTCTGTTTACCTAAAAATGCTCAACCTGATTTTAACACTAAAATGGTTAAAAGTCAGTCAGCAGAGGTGCGACAGATTGAACAGCTAAAGATGGGTCCACTCCAGGTGTGGATCATTCTCCAGAAACCTGGAAAACTTCCGGAACTCATTTGGGAGAGTGTTCCACACCCTAGTAGCCTCAAATTTGATAGATTTTTGTCCAAACTTAACTGTTCTATCCCTAGGCATCTCTGCTGAATTCTCATGGCTTAGTTTATAATTTGAAGACTTAAGTTTTTATAAAATCATGGATGTAATCAGGAGAAAGTTTGTTCAGAATTTTAAAAACTTCACATCCCATATCCTTAAGTCTTCTTACATGTAAACAATCTGCATTTGACGATATTAAAAGTTCAGTAAAAGAGAGAAATACTCATTGTGGATAAAACGGAGAGCACGCTCTTGTATCTTTTCAAGGTTCTAAACACTCCTCATACTGGTGAAATACCAAACTAGAGGGCAGTTTATAAAAATTTGAGACAATAAGAGTTGTATATCACACTCCTACCTTGTTTCGTCAAAAAATTGCCTAAACGCTTCAGAACAGCTAGTTGTCGTGAGGCTTTTTTTACATAGTTCGGAGACGTGAAATTTAAAATTTAACATGGAGTCAAAATGTACTCCGAGGAGTTTAACTACAGCTTCTGGCTCAATCTTTACATTTCCAATATTAAAAGATTTAAAAATATCAACAGATCTCTTTCCTAACCATTAAGCTTGAAATCTTTCAGTATTTGCCCTCATATGATTTGATTTAAACCATTCCATTAAATGTACATTATCTTTTTCTATATTTGATTTTAAAACTTGTGGGTCTCTTGTTTGTATCACTGACAGTGTTGTCATCAGTATAATTGTACACTTTTGATGAATTTACATATAAAAACATGTCATTTATAAAAATGTTAAAGTGAAGAGGCCCCAGTATAGATCCTTGCGGAACTCCCTTCAGCACTTCCAACCAGTCGCCGTATTGATTGTAGTAATGTTTTTTTTCTATGAAAGCAGGCGTTACATGGTTAAAATCAAATTTAACAAGGTTACCGCGAGCGGTATATAATACGCCCGTCACACATTGAATGAGCAGGTATTTGTATGATTGAAATATATGAAGTATTTGTGAGTAATTGATATTAAAAGAGAAATCATTCAACATAACTTGTAGATCACTGAGTGCAATACAACATCATGGAACGCATGCATCGCATTAATGAAACCAAGGGGAATAACTCCACAAATTATGGTCGGATAATGGCGGTTATCGAGCTTGTCCGAGCTTTCATGGTAATTAACCTTGTTGTGAAGTTTGAAGTTAATCCGTTAATAATTACTCGAGATATCGAGCGGACACTGTTTCGGCAAGTCCATAAAGGGACATAACTCCACAAATTATGGTCGGATAATGGCGGTTATCGAACTTGTCCGAGGTTTCATGGTAAATAACCTTGTTGTGAAGTTTGAAGTTAATCCGTTAATAATTACTCGAGATATCGAGTGGACACTGTTTCGGCAAGT
>NW_018404017.1:598762-644566 GCF_002113885.1 Mizuhopecten yessoensis
GCCCGCCCGCCCGCTCACGTGATAACATAATACGTCCCCGTCTTCGACGGGCGTATAAAAACAGTATAGATCATATTGTGTCAGTCACTAAGACCACAATTAAAAGAAAATGTGTTAAATAAAAAATGTCCACTGTTACTTAAAATGACATCAACCAGAGATGGGGTACTGTTTCTCATAAAACATGTAGGAGCGTTGACAACATTTTTCATGTCAAACACATCACATACATTCTGTAGAATATTATCTACATTCCCGTCTTTCATATCTATATTGAGATCACCAGCTTATATGATGTGATCATAGTGAATATTATGTGATCCAGATGTTTACATAGATAATTGTAAACTCTATCTTTGGGGTTAGATGGGGGAGTATAGGCCCCCACCACTGCCCACTTACGACCATTAATATTAACCTCAACCACAATACTTTCCACCAAGTCAAATTCTAGATCTGATCGTCTTCTACATGGGAGGTTGGAGTTTACAAAACACATAATACCACCTCCTTTCCCAGTCCTATCTTTCCGGAAAGATCTATATCCATTCACGTCGAATAGAGACTGGTTAAAGGAGTCATTTAATTTAGTTTCCCCGATAAATAAAATGTCAACTAAAGTTTAATCCGTTGTATTATGCTACGAGACTCAGGTTTAAGAGAAACACATTTTCCGTTTTCTAGTTGTCGAATGTACTGCAATATATCCACAAGATAGTTTAACCTATAAACTTAAAACAGTCTTTATATAAGTTATATAAGTATAGCCAATTGCTGACAACCAACTAGACAAACATGAAATATTGGTTTTTCCATTGGAACACGCCAACATACCCTGCCTCAGGCTCACACACATATAGGCACGTCCTTAAATTGCTTAGATGTTGATAGGACGTTAGCTTATTATCGAAATATTTGTGCATGCTGTTCAAACTTTTAATTTACGGAACTATGTAAAGTACTGCCAGCATTTAAGCAACCAGCATGGGAGCAATTTAGGAGGATCAAATTGACGATTATCCCGGAGGAAAAACTAGGTCGTTGGGCGATATTCGGGTTAAGGAAGTCCAGTGAAGGGCTGCCAGTCAAAACACTAATCTAAGTTGGTGTAAAATGAAATATCGGCTGTTTCAGAAAGTCTAAGAAAACAATTGCAAGTGAGCCTAACGACATTGCACGTGTTCTTGATTTGTTGAACAGGGACGGACAAGTTCCTTTGATTTGTTTTGGTACAGTTTAATTTACAGTTGTATCTTCAAACAGTTACAGTTAAACAAATTTCTTGCCGTTGTCGTAGTTTCAGTTATAAATTGACAGAGTACGTCAAGTACGATCAGTACACGAAAGAACTGGAGAATCATGCAAACTTGTATATTTCTGTTGTCTGATCGCAACACTGTGCAAACCACGTCCTGGTTTGGGGACAGAACCTATTTCACTCCTCGTCTGGGCGTTAGGAAATAAAAATAGTTGGAAGTAGAGAGAAATATTTAGATCCCAACTACAGTTGTGGGATCGCACAACGTTACACGATGTGCGGTGTGCGCACGATGTGTGCACGGTGTGTGAACGGTGTGTGCACGATGGGCGAACGATAAAAAGCTGAACGATCATTGCTTGCGCACATCTGTGCGTACGATGGACGGACGTTGTGCGATAACAATCGTGGTTGGTGTAAATTGAGGAATGCCTTAACAATTTATACGGTTTCATGTTTAAACATATAAACTTGATGTTTACGTATGTTTCTATATTCTAGCAACATCTATAAACTTATCTTTCTGTCTATACATTCTTATATTTAGAAATTGTGTTTTCTGTGTTTTTAAACAAACTTAATCGACACATGTAAAATTACAACACAATCCCGTATACAGGTAAACATAACCACTTTGTACATGTACCTGGACCGTAGTTTTCTCCCCGCCTGGGGCATTTACGTAACTCGTCGGGTAAGGCCGGGGGTGTGAAAATCCAGGTGAAGGGGAGCTATATATAGGTAAACGAATGCAAATAACAAATCCTTTTTATTACGGTCAAACGGTATCGCATATCAGCTCTGTGTGTCAGGCACTGGTCAGGTAAAACTCCGGACACTCATAAAATTGTTATTTACCTGTTCTGTTACCTTGGAGCCAAACCCATTCTTGACAGCCTAACGGTCGCTGTAATACTGTGTAACACGCATTGTGAAATTGTATAATCTTGATTATTGTGATGAGAAATTACAGATATATACAGAGTGTACATTATCGCATACAAGCCTTTCGTATTTTTGTCATTCCGTAATTTTGATTTACAAATGATACCAAATCGCACAGTTGTGCGGAGAGAAGCGCACAACGGGGCGAACGATTGCTAAATCGCACAGTTGTGCGCACCATGTGTGGACGATGTGCGGACGATGTGTGAACGATGTATGCACGGTGTGCGTACGCTATTTTTGGTGCGTTGTGCGATCCCACAACTGTATTTATATTGGTGAAGTATATTTATTTTGGTCGTTTTTGTGCCCCCAAGTAGTGGACACGAAAGCAAATCCTCAATTCTGCAGGGGTTCCCACATTCTTTTCTAGATCCCAGACCTGTTGGGGTGAAATGAGCAAAATAACTTTGACTTATACATAGAACCGAGGCACACTAAACCGACCTTTTCAGCATCGCGTATTTCTATGAATATATTAATTAGCAATTACTCAATGTCATTGTGACGAAGGCAATGTTTCTCAGCTTATTTGATCAACCACTTACAAGATTTCAAGGGATGAGAAATTGCATTTGCATCCCAAATATATTACGAATGCACATGCTTGAGAGTTAAGACCAACCTTATAGCCTCGCTCAAAGGGGTTCGTTACACATGTCTGAAATACACATATGCTTTACAGGTATTGCTCACAGCACATACAAACATACACAAGGTAAGAAGCTTCGTCAGAGGACTACCGGTACCGTCAAATTTCAAATGAAGATTTTCAACACTTTCTTTTGTTATTTTTTCCAGGGAACTGCGGCGATAGCTTCGTTTTGAATTGTAATTAAGTAATCCATGATGATTAATTGTGTAATCAGTCTTTTAAGACATCCACTCCAGCACTTTGTCGGAGAATTTTCAGTTTTAACGCCATAACATTTGCCTGGCTCGGAAATGATGAAAGGACCTCAGGGAATAAAACTCTGTTCGGAAGTTTCTTTTAGTATTATGTAAGGTGAGTGACATCCAAGTATTAAAAGTTTGCGAAAAACGTAACGTAGCTATGGATACGTTTCAGACAGAA
This sequence comes from Mizuhopecten yessoensis, assembly GCF_002113885.1. Taxonomy (NCBI): domain Eukaryota; kingdom Metazoa; phylum Mollusca; class Bivalvia; order Pectinida; family Pectinidae; genus Mizuhopecten; species Mizuhopecten yessoensis. Next base: position 602,041 of record NW_018404017.1, read on the forward strand.
GTTTTCAGCATGCTAATTTTGGCCACAATATAATTTTAACAGGTGTTCCAGGCACAGGGAAATGTTTTGTGCTTTCACATATTATTGAATTTATCTCAACAAGTAGAAAAGTACTTGTATGACTATCCACATATTTCTAGGCTTACTAGCTGGTCGGTACACAGACACATAGTTGTGTAATTTATTTGACCACGATGAAAGATATGAAAGCAAGGATGTGGACGTTTTAATAATTGATGAAATTTCGCTTGTTAGCTGTGAATTGTTTGTCCAAATATAGTGTGTATTAAGACATTTCAAGGGAAATGACCAACCTTTTGGTAAAGTCCAAATGATTGTCAGTGGCGATTTTCACCAGCTACCACCCCCTTGTTCCTTCCCCACAGTATGGAGATGAATGAGAATAGGTGTTTTTCTCCTCCTTCATGAAATAATTTAATCGCATGAACCTTGTTGAGATCATCATTTATTACTAATAAATATGGTGTGGTATCAACTATAGATTATAGATGTCTCACAATCCTTTCGTTGGGTCACACCCTTCATCTTCAAGCAGTCACACCAGCTGTAAAAGCACTGTTTATTCCTATTTATAACTATCGTTCCAACATTTTTATGCAGTTTCTGTCACATTACCCGTATTTTTTTTTTTATCTTTGACCTCATTTTTATACGTGGTCGAGTTGGTGTGACCCTTCCGCTATTTCGATGAACATATACACCTCGTCACTCGAAGTTTTTCTCGCGCCGTGTTTACACGAACTACTAGACATATTATTTTTCTCACTACATTCGATCAGATTTGTAGTATACATTCACTTAATCTCGCGTATTCAAGATTACTTATTTGCTATAATAAGCCTTCGGTTACAAGCTTACCGAGTGGGTATGTAATTACAACAGCATATTTTACATCATTATTATTATTATTACAAGCTAACCGGTAATAAGATTTATATATATATATTTTAAATGCCGCCGTGACTATTCTCCATAATTATGTTTATTGAAGATTTAAAAGAAACTGTGTTTAGGTATACATATAGCAAACACTAGTGAAAGCAAGTGCTTTCTTTTATAAAAGCACTTGATAAAGTCTTGAGTGTAATCAACCCAACAGAACTCAAAATATAAGAAGTGCTTTTTGTAAACTGATTTTCTATTCATATAGTAACAGTGATAGAGATCTAACCCCCGGGCCTGGCAGCCACTTTCTTTGAGGAAACACTGGATAAAGTCAGAGTGTAATTAGCCATGGAGAAATCAAGATATTGTGCATTAGTGCATTAAACAGATTTTCTATGAATAGTGACCCAATGCCCTTTGACCTGGAAAGTTATCCCAAGCAGGCACTTTCTTCCTGGAAGGACTAGATAAAATCTGAGTGTAATCAGTTCAACAGAATTCAAAATACAGTGCACAAACTGATTTTCTATTTATGGTAAGTGACCTTGGCATTTGATATCAAATGCTGAAAAGCTATCCAAAGGCTTAAGCAAACATTTTATTACACTGGATAAAGTCTGAGTGCATACGGCCCAAAAGAGCTCCAAACATTGTGCATGAAATATTTTTCTATTTATAGTAACATTAACCTTAAACTTAGACATCGATGCCTTAAAAGCTACAATTTGTATCCTAAGCAAATACTTTCTAAAGTAACAATGACCTTAACCTTTGACCACAAAAGCAGGCACTTTCTCCGAGGTAGCACTTGATAAAGCCAGAGTATAATCATCCCAACAGAATTCGAAATATTGAACCTAAACTAAATTTCTATTCATGGTAACAGTGACCTTGACCTTCGACCGCTGGGCCTGAAAAGCTATTCAAAGCAAGCACTTTCTTCAAAAAAGCACTGGATAAAGTCTGAAAGCAATCCAACCAACAGTACTGAAGATATTGTGCAGAAATTAAACAGGAAGCCACATGGGCTTGTATCGCTCACTTGCTTCTAATGCAACTTTGAAGCGGATCTAGGGCATTTATGTGGATGCTAAGCTCATTACCACTTTATCAAAATATAGCACATTTGACCCGTGTGACCTTGAATGTAGATCAAGGTCATTCATTTGAACAAACTTTGTAGCCCTTCATCCCAACATACTACAGGCCCAATATAAGGTAGCTGGACCTCTTGGTTATTGAGAAGAAGTTGTATAAAGATGTAAGCACATTTGACCCCTGTGACCTTGAAAGTCGGTCAATGTCATTCATTTGAACACATTTCGTAGTCTCTCATCCAGGCATGCTCAATATCATAGTCCTCTTAGTAATGGAGAAGTTGTTTTAAGATTTTAGCATATTTGGCCTCTGTGACATTGAAAGACAGGCAAGATCATTCATTTGAACAAACTTGAATTGGTAGTCCTTTATTCAAGCATGCTACAGGCACAATATTTCTGGGCCCCTTGGTTATTGAAAATAAGTCGTTTCAACATTTAACCTCATTTAACCCTTGTGACCTGGAAAAGTCGGGCAATGTCACTCGTTTGAACAAACGTGATATCCTTTTATCCCAGCACGCTGCATGCCAAATACCAGGTCTCTGGGCCTCTAGGTTATTGAGAAGAAGTTGTTTAAAGGAAAAAGTTGACGCCCGAGAGCCTGACGATGGCCAGACGACGGACGTCGCACCAGGGCAAAAGCTCACTTGTCCTTGGCAGGTGAGCTAAAAATAGATAGAAGGACATACAGACGAAAAACCTGATTACTCAAGATGTGCAGGGATCCTGACGACAAATTATGTAATTGAATTAGAGAACCCCCCTTTGGGACCCCATCCCTCCCCCTAGGGAGCCAGAGTATTATGAGAGAGATCCTCTGTGAACCTCGGTCACAATAAAGGCCATATGAAAAGCATTATGCTTTCAGTTGCTTTTTAAGTGGTTGAGGGAGCTTAACGTCCACACAACATCTGAGGTCATATGTTGATGGTATCATGAGTGCATGATACGTATTGTGTGTGCCTGTGTGTTGCCTTCAGCCAGCAATACACAGAATTTGCAGTTGATATAGAATGCTCAATTCCTGCTATATATTTGAAGTAAAGTTGACCTTTCATACATATGACTTAAAAGCGGTTGAGAGGATTTATAAAACATAAAAACACAAACTGATTCCTATTCCTTATACAGAGAACAGTGTGGAAATACAGATGAACTGAAGGTATTGAAAATAACGTCAGGTAATTTGTGTAAAATGAACTTCCATCATAATTTGCGGATTTAGCCTTGTTCTGTAAGCTTTCAAATGATTGAACCTGGCACAGGGACTTGGCACGAATTACCTTCCTATGGTCCACATAATTTGTTTATATCTTACATTATATAGTACACATATGTGAACTGGGGTTTAGAAATTAATACCAAGCATGTAAATAACAAGAGGCCCAATGGACATGAATCGCTCACCTGGTATTAATCTCACACTTGTAATTTTAAAAGTGGACTAATGTAAAGCTACAGGCAAATTATCTGTGTTCGATTCATTAAAATCTATTAAATGATTTAAACATATGACGCCTGTGACCTTGAAAGTCAAACAAGGACATTAAGTTGAACAGTTCGTCCAAGCATGTTTCTGGCCAAGTATCATTACCCTGGACCTTTTGAATTTTCAGAACAAATCTTTTAGGTTTTAAACATATTTGACCCCTGTGACCTTTGGCGAATGTCATTTGTTTGAACAAATTTGGTAGCCCTTATTCAAGCATGATACTGGCCAAATATCATCATCTTAGGCCTTTTGGTTATTGAGAAAAAAACTTTTTAAAGGTTTTAAATATATTTGACCCCTGTGCCCTAGAAATAGATGAAGGTCATTTGTTTGAAGAAACTTGGTAGCCCTTTATCCCAGCATGTTACTAGCCAAATAGCATTTTCTTAGGCCTTTTTGTTATTGAAAAGAAGTTGTTTAAAGCTTTTTAACATATTTGACCCATGTGACCTTGAAAATAGATGAAGGTCATTCGTTTGAACAAACTTTGTAGCCCTTAATCCAAGCATGCTACTGGCCAAATATCATCATCCAAGGCCTTTTGTTTATTCAGAAGCCCTTCGGGAAGGTGAGCTAATAATGGCGGCGCCCAGTACCTAGTTGCCTTGTTGTCTATGTTATGATTTATGTAAAAAAAACCACAAGGTTGGTTTTCCCCATGCATGATGTAGCTATGTGTGATGTAGGTATGGCCTATGCGTAATCGTGAGAGGACAACTTCCTCTCTGCGGTCTGCTCTACTTGTTGCACATGAACCTACACTAGGTTGAACTTATGGTTGTAATTATATAATGTGATATACACCTGTGTAATGTTAAAATCATGTTGAGTAGTTATTTACGCAGCAGTCGATTTATTCATCAGAAGTTGCCTGTCAATAATGATGTGTGTAGGCCTAAACGATATGTCGAAATTTATGTATGAAACAAACTGACATCGAAACAATAAAGGTCGTTAATTAATTGATTGATTGCAATAACCATTATTACCACGTTTAAATAAAAAATTCGTTCATCAAACCATGTATTACAACCACTATAAAATATATTTCAAATGATAAATTTGTTTAGTAAACCAGGAATTCGTAATAATAATAAGTATTGGACGTTCCTGAGCAAACCAAACCCAATCTCTTAGTTATAGTTATATAAATAAGCTAGTCATATTAACCTGTTTTTACTACCATCCCTCAATAAAAATAAATGTTCCTCATTGATGCCCTTTGAATATAAAGATTATTCATATTGTTTTTTCAGAATGATACCACATCATGAGTGACATTAACATTCTGAAAGACAGGACAAGTGACTTGAATAAGAGCAAGAAAATTCCTACAGCTTGTCAGTGGTCAATATTAAGAGTTGATGAAATTCCTGAGCATAAGCAATGTAAAAAGTCAAAAGTGCAATGGTGGTTGAAAAGCAGAGGTTTATAGGTTAAATCGCTCATCTGTGCAATTCTGTTAGACAACATAGCAAATCAAATGTGTCATTTGCCGTAGTTAATCTAGATACACAAAATTGCCATATCGAACAAAAAAACACCACTGTCAATGTCAATAAAAACAACTTCCACAACCTATAGAATGTACAAAAAAACAGACACCTATCAAACACAATAAATTGCTTCCACTTGATGGATGTAGCAAGTCAACAAACCAACTACCAAGTTGTTTCAATCATAAAGTAATAACAGAGCATGTCAAATGGTAAAACCGGCATTATGTGGAAAAAAACATTGGACAAAAAAATACAATTTCTTTTGAGATGGATATATTCATGATGTGTTTTGCACTAAAGCAGAGAAGTCATCATTTGTCAAGGCAAAGTGCTATAGATCTCAAAAGAAAAATAAACTGTCGCATTAAATATGCTTTCTGGTAGTGTTGAGTCAGCAGCACGTTCCAGTGTAGCAGGTATAAATGGTTACTGCAACCATATATTTGCATTGTTGTATGCAATTGACCATGAAAAGAAAATGAAGCTGGAACTCTTCCCATTGCATTTCACGTGCACATAGAAGACAGCAGAGTGGTCAAAGTCAAGAACCGAGGATGTTGCTACACAGCCAGTCATGGAATGTAGTGTTATTTTGCACTTCATCATTAGGTATTCAACCAACCCTGTATGACGCATGTAACCCTTCAGGCCAATCAGATGGAAAACAATTATTTACCTCCTTAAAAGGCATAAATAACAATTTTGTAATACTTTCTGTGCTAAATGTCGGTGATACTGAACCAGTCGTGACACAGATGGGTTTTTCAGATCGGAAAGAAAGTGTTTTAGGCTATCAGTTGTCAATCTCAGAAGTAAACTTTGGTGGAGTGGAAAATATTGATAATGCGTGTATTAACAAACCACACAATAAACAGACAGCTTCTCCTAAGATGGCAATGCCATTTCCATCGGCACAGAACACTGCCCCCAAACAAAGCACCGGAAATGAAGGAAAGGGCACATATAAACATTAGTGAGAAGAGTCAGCACAGTTGGAAAAAGATACCACCAAACAAAATAGCTGCAGCAAATGCTTCGCAGAACGGTCAAAACGAATAACCGCCAGCAAATTTTGACTTGTGCCATCCATAAATTATGGATTATCCCATCAAAGGAAAGCTATAATCCAGTATAGGAAGTACATGGAGCGAGCAAGAAATTCTATAACAGTCTATGAAAGTGGTCTAGTGATCAATCAAGAAAATCCCTGGGCTGGAGCATCCCCTGATGGGAAAGTGTTTGATTCCAACTTTGGTTTTGGACTCATCGAGATTCAGTGTTCTCACAAAATGAGACATTTCACCAATGCAAGCATGTGAAGATTCAAATTTTGTTTGTCAAAAAAGTGATGTAGGCTTGTCAATGTTAAAAAGAACCATCCTTAGTATGCCCAAGTGCAGGGACAATTAGGAATATGTCGGGCAAAATGGTGCGACTTTGTTTTGTTTACAGATAACGGCCTGTCAAATGAACGCATTTGGTTTTATGAACAATATTAAAAGGACATGATGGTGAAGCTTTAAAGTGTTTTATGTTGATCAGATGGTCCCAGTCATTTGTAATTAGTGTATGTACTGCCTGATTTGTTTAAAAAAAAACACCCCCACAAATACATCTTGTTCTTTTGAATTTTTTTTAGTGCTCAAATTAGGCATACATTTATGGAGCCTTTGTAGTAAAACTAGTGCTTGGACTTTAATCTGTTGCCATTTGCACAATTCAGTTAAATTTCTTATAAATGTCCTTGTGGGGAAATTGCTGTTATTTCATTAGACAACAACTTTTAGCATAACAGGCGAAGCGAAGGTCGTAGTTACTTCATCTTTGAGTTCTTATATCATGCACACATTTATGCTGCCTTTGTAGTAAAACTAGTGCTTGAATCTGTTGCTAGGTATACAGCACAATGCATGTAAAATGGAGTTTCTTTAAAAGAACATTTGACATTGTAAAGAGGTACCAATGAATAACTACATATGTATATATTTTAATTTATTTATATTGTAGTGTGCTGTCTTAATCATGTTTGCAAACTTTGATTGTTTTCTTTTTTTAGTACAATATGTATAATTGTTTGCTTTATTTTTTCAAGTATCCTGCAGTACGTGTATATGTATACAAATTAAATCATGTTATATCATTTTTGTGTTTCAAAAGGAATAAAAACACATTGATCTCTTTAATTCAAATTTCTTTTACTTTTATTATATTTATCATTTGAATTCACTAAGGATATGTATTAAAGAAGTAGCAGTCCTTTGTCCGAATGTGACCATCTCAAAACACCAATGACGAGTCTTTGTTGAAGTGATATACCACTGAAAAGCTTTGGTTTTCTATTTTTGTTTGTGGTTGAAATAATTGGTTCCTGAAACAATGTAAGTAATGTACAAACAGTACAAATTTGGTTCATTGACCCAGTCACAGAAAGTGAAATTACTTGATCAAATATATGGAAAGTTTTTATCTTGTTGATGGCCCTTTCTACCTGAATCCTCTCTGCTGCCACACTTTGGGCAGTAACAACATCATCTCCTGTCATTTACCCAGACATTCCAAGAAATGGCAGTATTTTCAATTTCACTTCAAACGCATCTGCTAAGTCCTGAATGAGGAACCCTTTGTCTACCATGACAGCATCTCCTTTATCAACGGGAAGGTGTAGAACCCCAGAACTCTGTGTAATCTCCATTTCAGATATATATCCTGTGTACAACTGACTAACAAATCATTAAATTCCAGATGGTGAAATTCCAATTAAACCCTTTAATATGTTTGTACTTTTATAGTAACTGTATGTCTAGGATTCCAACAACAAGGATGAAGCTGTTTCAGTCTTGAGTTCTGTACAGTCGATGATCACTCGAGTTGAAGGGTATTTCTCTTTGAATGATTCAGGCATACACCGAACAACTTATTCCGTTGTTGGCCAAATATTCAACATGCCAAATCTTGAGTAAAGGAAATTTGCCCAAGGTACAGTTGTGGGATCGCACAACGTTACACGATGTGCGGTGTGCACGATGTGCGAACGATAAAAAGTTGGACGATCATTGCTTGCGCACATTTGTGTGCACGATGGACGAACGTTGTGCGATAACAATCGTGGTTGGTGTAAATTGAGGAATGCCTTAACAATATATACGGTTTCGTGTTTAAACACATAAACTTGATTTTTACGTATGTTTCTATATTCTACCTACATCTATAAACTGATCTTTGTGTCTATACTTTCTTAAATTTAGAAATTGTGTTTTCGGTATTTTTTAAACGACCTTAATCGACACATGTGAAATTACAACACAGTCCCGTATACACCATGTGTGGACGATGTGCGTACGGTGTGTGAACGATGCATGCACGGTGTGCGCACGTGTTTCTTTGGTGCGTTGTGCGGTCACACAACTGTATCAAAACATTGCTCAAAGTACTAACAGAAATTGAAAATCTGTTTGCAAGGTCCTGTTCAAATAAACCAACCTTCACAGGAACAAGAAGAATAGGTTTTCTGTTGGCAACTTTCTTGGGCGCCCACGGTTGATTCCATCATCACCAACTTCAACATAAGTGGCTCTGGATCTAAAAACTTCATCAAACAAAGCTCTGCTCGCAGAACCAGTGTCAACACTGAAGTCATTTATGGAGGCAACTAAAAACTGGTTTTCCTCAATTGTTTGTTTTAACCAAACATTTTCATGTTTACGTTTTGCATAGTCAGCTTCAAGTTTTGCATATTTCAATGTTTGGTTTGGAGTAGTATTGTTAACGTCCTATGAACAGCTATGGTCATTTAAGGACGGCATCTTCTATGTGCAAGATACATGCGTGTGTGTTTAGGGAGGCTGCGATAGTTTCTTGATCTCATCGCTCAAATTTTCAACATCAATTCAAAATTCAATGGTTCTTTCAGTCATAATCTGATATATCTTAAGTTTTGAAGAGACCTGGTCAATGCATTTTTCTTTATTTTGATGCAATTCATTTGTAGGTCTTACCTTTTGCTCTTTGCTAATGTGCTTCAAATCTTTCCAACATTCGAACATAGTTAGAATACATCCTGGTAACTTTGATCGACGTCCACTGAATCCATGTAGTTCTAAATGACCAGGAGCAAAATGTAGGGAACAGACAACAGTGTTACTTGAAACTTCGTCTCCTCTAATATTAATAAGCCATTGCTTGCGAAGTGGATCTCCAACTAATTGAAAGGAATAGTAATACATTTTACCATGATCTTTAATAAAAGGGTAACCATGCATATAACAGCCGGGTACACAGCATTTTCTGTTGTTCTGAAAACCCAAGAGAAAGCATTTTTAAAGCTTTTGTAGCATGACACTGACGATCTTTCAAATTAAACTTAAATAAAAATTGTAATCGTATTGTAAACAATTAACACTTGATTGTTTTTACGTTAAGTTGGAGATTTATCAAATCATAACTTTGTCTTAATGATTTCTTTTTTTAGAAGGACTGGTGTCATGATAATGTGACCAATCGAAGTTCATGTTAATATGTCTGCTTCATGATACTTCGGTAAGATAGCACTATAAAGTTGCCATAAGTGTGCACTGTCACGAAAGACACTGTCTTGGTCATGCTGATGTGACCTATACATGAGTTGCAGAAATGTAAAACCCCAATCAAGAAACAAACGATATAAAAAAAAACACAGATTTTTTTTTTTATAATCAAAGGTTTAGAACACAAAATGAAAAGAAATTATTGTCTCTTAAAAGTATCTACTGAAATTGCTTAGTATAGCTACCTTAGACGATCCCTTCTCTTTATATTGTGAGAAAGTGTAATTGTGATCAAATATTGTTGCCATAATTGCCTTAAGTGATCTGCAAACACAAAAAAAGATACATATACACTATCATCCCCCAACCAGTCTCCCACTTTTCATTTCGATGAAAACATTTTTTTAACTCCACTTAATTTGGTGGTTTGGTTTGGTTTGGTTTAGTATTGTTTAACGCCCTATCAACAACTATGGTCATTTAAGGACGGCCTCCCCTGTGTGCAAGTTGCATGCGTGGTTGTTTTGGTGAATATTAATCTTAACACATCCGGAGCACGGTTTTGGAGTGTCTTTTTTTCTACTGGCCCGTTTAATGGATTGTATGAATAATCCCACTGGGTCAGCATCAGTTTTCACTGACCAAATGATTTACTCGTCTGGACCTGGGACCAGTGGTTAATTTCGCAGACTGCAATAGTTGGATTCAATTTCAACAACCGTAGTGGCACAGTGACAGAATTATAAACCAACATTTAAGCATTGTTCAATTTTCTGTACTCAAGTTTAAAGAATTATAAACTTAAAAAGAATATGTTGTTAAATCATTTAAACTTAATTGTATGGGAAATATTTTCGCATGTTTGTAATTCAGCATAGCAAATGTTCTTATTTTTGAAAACAAAGTAGTTACATGTAATTTTTTTTATCCTTCTTACTATAGAACAACAACAGAAAATATTTACACATTGTTGCTCATATTTATTTAACAGTGTTGTAATTTTGCGTCGTTAGTCTTGTTTTTAATAACACTAATACAAAGGACACTTGCACAAATATACACATGCTGGTGCCACACCTCGTTCAGGTATAGTTTGATAAGGCTTAGGGATTTCGTTTGGTTCTATTTTGTTTAACGTCCTATTAACAGCTAAAGTCATTTAAGGACGTGCCTCCATGTGTGTTGTGTATGCGTTTTTGCGTGCGTGTATGCAGGAGACAGGGTACGTTGTAGTGATAGCGCGGATCTGCTGCCGACTTTGGGAGGTTTTATGACACCACCCACAGTTTTCAGACGAATGCCTTACCTGTGTTTTCATGAACACGCCTGTGTTGGAGAGCGGGTGTTGTCATCGCACCTACAAACGCCCTCCGGACATAACGATTAGTTGTGACAATGTTTGAAACTCCTTATGTGTACATCCATATTACAAGTGAGTGTCAATAAGCGACCAACGACACTTTAAAGGTGGAAATGCCAGTTTTGGCCACAAACACGTTCAGATAAGTAGGGTAGTATCATAATATTATGTATACTATCGATAAAAAATTGCGATTTATCAAAATATATTACGTTGTTTCATGTTCACACACGCATATGAATATTAATAAGACACTTTACACTTCGAAACGACACATTCAAATCCCAATAAAATAAAATAATATGAAGAGTTTCTGCTTGACCGTGTCACTGCTGCTGTGTTCGCCATGCTCTCGCTCGATTCGCTGTCCAGAACGAAATGCACCGGAACAGTGTCCGGAACATTTGCGAGCTGTGCCCACGAAAAAGCTGGTGTGGCTGGAACAGTGACGTCACAAACATGGCTGCCCCAACATTCTACAAGTGTAAATGCGGAGTGTTTTGGAGTGTTTTTCGCCACGTTGGCGGCTCCGATGCAGCACAAATGTGCTGCAGCTTGGTAAGTACCAATCCCAATCATTTGTGATATTTTAAGTTTTCTCTAAAGTGAAAATATTCAAGCTAAATCTATAAGCTTATTTTCTGTTTACACTTTCTAAAATTTAGAAATGGTGTTTCCGGTTTGTCGACCTTAATCGACACATGTAAAATTACAACACAGTCTCAGCAACACATGTAAACATAGCCATTTTGTACCTGGACCGTAGTTTTCCCCCGGCCCGGGGCACTTACGTAACTCGCCAAGGTGTGAATACCTGGGGAGCTATAGACCAAAACGAGTGCAAATAACAAAAAATAAACGTCCAGTTGTGTTTTCATAACGGTCATACGGTATCACGTGTCAGGCAAAGGCCAGAAAAAACTCTGGTCACTCATTAAATGGTTATTTACCTGTTCTGTTACCGAGGAGCCAAACCCATTCTTGACAGTCTAAGGTCACTGTATACTGAATGTGTTTACACGCAATGTAAAATTGTACATAATCTTAACTATTGTGATGTGAAATTACAGTAATATATACAGTGTACATTATTGCATACGAGCCTTCCGTATTTTTATCATTCCGTAATATTGATCCACAAATTGTACCAAATCGCACAGTTGTGCGGAGAGAAGCGCACAACGGGGCGAACGATTTGTTTGTTTGTTTGTTTGATTTTGTTTAACGTCCTATTAACAGCTAAGGTCATTTAAGGACGGCCTTCCCTGTGTGAAAGCTGCATGCGTGTAGTGTATGTGTGTGTATTTTGGGAGGCTGCGATGTGTTCGTGTTATTAAATCGCACAGAAGTGCGCACCATGTGCGGACGGTATTTTTGGTGCGTTGTGGGGTCACACAACTGTAATAGGTTCGGCACCATTGGCGGATTAAAGAGGGGAGGGGAGGGGGTTCCTGCGGTCAGGCCCCCTCCCCTTTTTAAAAAATCCATTTACAGTATGCTTAAATAGTACAAAATACCCTAAAATGCATCAAAATACCGAAAAAAACTCTTATATCAAACTGCATGATTTTTCTCTATTATATGTCAATTTCATGTTCTGAAATAGTTTATCATTGTATTGATGTTATCTGAAATAATCTCTAAAATAGACAAAAATTTAATACCAGGTACCTATAAGTTATAGGTATAAATAGCTGCATTTAGCTATATAGTTATATCCCCATATCGTGCCAGTCCTGATAATTATAATAGCATGCCAAAAACATTGTTGGGAGTGCTCGTTTCTATTTACCATTTTAAAGCAGAATTTGAGGCTCCGGATAATAATAGTATATTATACTATACATTATAGACTTTTATTATATGATGCTATTAAAAAATAATATTAAATGATAATAATAAAAAATAATTATATATTATAGTACATATATTTTCTTTTTCTTTTTTTACAACGACAGTAGTAGTACAACTACAACGTCGAGTATCCAGAGTGTGCATACTACGGGCCAGGGAGACAACGACAAGTGCATGTTTGAATATGAATATTGTAAAGGCTGGTTTGATGATATGAAAACATTTGATCAACATGAATGCAAAATTGATGAGGATTCCACATATAGAAATACGGCTACTGCAAATCCACTGACAGCGGCAGCTTCAGAGGAGAAAGGTAATACTAATACCACCGTTACATGGAACAGAAAAGCAACGCTCTTGATTTGTATAAAAAGTTCGAAGGAAATGTATCGTCAGGTAAAATGAGAATGAAGGTGTTGTGGGAAAACCTAGCTAAATAACTTAAATCAAGAGGTTACAGCTTCAACGAAATAGTTTAAGTCTTCAAAAGGTATATCACAGAACAAGAAAAACGACAGAAAGAAGAACAGAGGATCAGGGAACGGATGCACGTACTAAAAGGGAAAATCGAATCTCGTGAGGTGGATAAATCACAAACTTAGAAAAGTAAGGTAGGGATAGATTATATATTGCATCATAAGTCAGTTGATGACATAGTAATTAAATAGAATACCTGGAGAAAATCAATCAGAAATGTATATCCAGTGTATTAATTGCTGTTTTATCTTGTCATTAACGGTAGTTGTCGATACTTTTTAGTAAATAATTTTTAAATAATTCTAATAGGAACTAGAAAGACTTTCAGATAAAATTATAGAGAAATTTTAATTATTAATTACATTTTGTGGTCTTGGACTGAACAAACAATTAAGGTTGACACACTTCTTAAGCTTACACCGTTTTAATTCAATTGAGCTATTGCTTGTACATATATCGAGAATGTAACTCTGTAGTTTTGAAGATGTTGCTTTTAGTACTAATATCACTATTTTCCTTCTTCTCTCTTCAGAATGTGTCGTATGCATGGAAGATGGAAGCTGTCAAAACTGCATATTTGTAGACTGCGGTCATCTTTTCGTCTGTATGGACTGCGGCCCACCGTGTGATATATGTCCAATCTGCCGCGAGGAGATAAAACAGAGAATACAAGTTTTCACTTGATTTTTTTTTTGTAAACCGAGTTGATTTTTGATTCAAACATAACTTGCAGTTATCCAAAGAATGTGTGAAGAATTATTTTGGAAAGCAGTTTGATTTAGTATGATAGAAAATGATTTTTTGAACCTAGTGTATTTGGCCAGTACAACGTAGCTACCTGGGGTGATAATATCAAATTCTCAAATAAATGGCCTTGATTTTGAAATGCTTTCAAAAACGGAATGTAAGTGTCAGCGCTGAAGGCCCCGAGTGTTGGGCCTCTTGTTCTTTAAACTGAATTCCAGACTGGTAGTGGAGCAGAGTTGAGATACAGGGTAAATTGTTGAACATTTTAATTTCTTGTGCCAAATTTGTACTGTTGTTATAATATCTGCTTATTATTGTTTTATGTTTTCTTTACAAAGCAGGCAGGCAGCTTTTACATTTTTTAATTGCCTCAATAAATGTATACATATCTGTTTAATGATTTGTGTGTTAAAATGTTTCCGTGATACTGTTACTACGTTATGAAACCTCTTTTTTTTTTTAAAACATAAAAATGTATGCAAAGTATGCATTGTGACCAGACATGTACATGAACAGAATATTGTTTTGTTGATGTGAAAAGAAATATACCCACACGCTTGATATTATAGAAGACAGTTTTCACATTTAATCTCATTTGATTTCTCAATCAAAAAAGACATTATTGTATCATTAACAATTGTCAGAAGATTTTACTCTTATTTTCTGATTAGACCTACAGAAGTAACCAATAACATTCATTATTCAAAGTGAAATATTCAAAATATTTCACCAAAGTGAAATTTTCAAAATATTTCACACGCATTTGCTATAATATTGTGTTTGGTGAATAGATTTCAAGGGAATCCATGCAATACGTTTATATTCTGCAAATAAAGTTTTGAAATCATATCATTTGATTTCAGTATTTACCATTTATATTACCATGTTCCAATTTGTTGCTTAAATATTCTGGACCCAGTTTCACTAACTTTCCCTAAAGGAAATTCCTTAACATTATTTTGTCATAGGAAATAGCATTGCTAGAGTAAATCTTAAGTTAAGGAAATGTTCCTTAACCTTAGTAATGTTTTCCGATGGAAAAGTTCAGGAACGTTCGTGAAACTGGGGCCTTTTTGCTTATTTGGTAAAGTTATTTTTTTTAGCTCTGACACTTGGAAGTTGAAAAAAATGCCAGCAGTGAGCGTATGTCATAGTGCATAATACGTTGTCTAGCTGTCCGTCATATCCCCCCCCCCTTTAAACAACGACTTCTCTAAAACCATATGACCTGGAGTAAATATATTTGGGTTGTAACAAGCTGGGATGTGGTGCTATTAAGTTTGTTCAAATTAATTACCTTGATCTCCATTCAAGGCAAGGTCACAGGGGTAAATATATGTCAAACCTTCAAATGACTAAATGGCGTTGACCTTTATTCTAGATTTCACCAAGATAATAAACCTTTACTCAGAAAAGTTTAGAAATACAGGTCAACGTTACAAGCCATGGGCCTCTTATTAAGATGTTTGAAATCGACAAGTCAATCTTTATCAACTTTACCACACTTTCATATAATGTTGAATTCACTCTGCATGATGCCATACCAAATTACAGAATTATTGATGTACAACAATTTTCACACAAGAAGGTACACTCACTACACATCATTAACTTGATAAGCTTTATTGAATTTAAACCTCAAATTTTCTTTCAGATACAATTTATAATACAAAATAATGACATTTTATTGTTGCAAAGAGGTAGACTACAGTGAATCTGCCTAATCTGACATCCTGTGGTATACATACATGTATACTACCTGTAACCAAATTACAAAATTATGGATGTGCAACAATGGTGTGAACATTTGAGCTTTATTAAAACCTCAAAATTTCTTTTGAATGCAGTTTCTATTAACACACTATAATGACATTATATTGTTGGAAAGAAGTAGACTACAGTGGAACCTGTCTAATTGACATCCTGTGGGATACATGTACTTAGTGTACTAGCTGTAATGTATTGGTGAGATTAGGCAGGATATGTTGGAATACACGGGTCTTATTTGGTAGTTAATATTCCATAAGATATGGAATTACAGCATCATGTTGGATTTAGACAAGATGTTGGAATGTGCAGGGGTCGGATTAGACTGGTTTTATCTGCAGCTGGAATGTTGCAAAAAACAAGTTTTCACAGCACCTAGCTATATGGAAATATACATTAGAAGGTGTTGTTCATTATGTAGCCAGAATCAATGTCACATCAAACAAGTTTTCACTTCAGCTGGAATATCGCATTTGCTACTTTTTACTACAGTTTGAATGTTGTATCAATATATTTTATTTGGCAGCTTTTTCACAACAGCTATGTGGTTACTATGGTCAGAATGGCGCAGCACTCTTGCATCGGTCACGGCTTCTAGGAAATCCCACAAAGCAGTCTGTGAAAATCTTTTCTGAATTACACACGGCCTGAAGTTGCAAAGAATGGAACTTTTTCCTGTTATCAGATGATTGTGCATTCTCTTTTGGTGCACGAATTGGAATATGTATGCCTTCCAGCGAGCCTGCAATACCCGGAAATCCATTACGTTGTTGGAATCTATCGACAGTGTCCTGCATCGACTGATTTTCAGGCCAGGACAAAATTTGGCTTTTAAATTGTTCAAACGTTATGTCAGCGCCAACTGCGTAATTATCATCATCTTCGTCGTTGTCTAGCGCAGAGAGAACGGCTGCGATATTAGCCGCCATATTGGAAATTGTTCTGGACAGCGAATCGAGCGCGCCCCTAGTTAATCACAGAATGACGTCACAACAAGGGGAATAACCAATATCCGGTTTTTATTGGAGGCGTGTATAATAAACAAAATAAAAAGGCCGACAATGTACCAAAAACGACAATGCACATTGTTTTAAACAAGTCGTCTGATTTCCCCCCCTTAATTCATCAATCAATTGGTACCAAATTGCATATGTATGCGAAAGTAAGCGCACAACAGTGCAAACATTTGTTGAATTGAAATATTATGCGCGCCATATGTCGGCACGGTATATTTGGTGTGCTGTGCGATAACAAAACTGTAAAATTACTCTTTTGTAAATATTGCATCGATCTACTCGTACATCAGATCATAAGGTCAGACAAAAACATGGACTTTAAGAGATAATCAAACATGTGTAGATGGCGTGACATTTCGGCGAGAAGTCTGTATATACCTTATATAGCAACATTTAAGTAAGCTCCATCACAGTTGGACACTCTCGTCATAACTGTGTTGTGAATACACTGAACAAGTAAATAAAACAAATTACTGAAACACTTCAAGTGAATAGACATGGCTTGTCAAAATATTGCAAATACATAAATTCCCAAAGGTTTACGAAACTAAATAATTGTATTGTCTCGAAGATGAAAGGAAAAAACCAAACAACGAGAGTATTTCGACAAAACCATATCCGTACAAGATAAGCTGCCAATAACGACACAAGGCAATTTACCATCATGTAAATTCACCCTTAACATCTCCATATCGAGAGAATCACCAGTAGATAGCGTGCTTAAATTGCGAACGTGCTTTAGATAAATTAGTCAAGGGAAACAATCATGAACAGGTTCCGATACAGATTACCCCAGCAATATTTTTTGGCACCCTCATATCTGGTAAGGCATACAAAATACAGTGAAATATAGTACCCTGTCACGGATGCTGGGAAATGTCATATTTGTTGGTTTTTTGTTAAAAAATATGTTGGTTGCAACATAACAATCCTATGTGAATGCATCCTGTGCATATACAGAATATCAAAACAACTCACCCACAGCTGGGAAAAAACCTTGGGTCATGGAAATGCCCAAACCGTAATAAAACAATGTGTAACTTACAACTTTTAAAGACAGATTTGACCCTGCAATTCGAAACAAACACTTGTTTTAAGTAAATTTTAATTGCGTAGTTCTTCAACAAAGGCCAGATTAAAATATACTAAGGATGACACTTTTAGAATGATTGAGTTCCCTGTTGACAATATATTTGTCGAGTTCGGTGGNGGGGGGGGAAATCTTTGCCTCTCTTCAAACCGATTTGGTTTGTTTTCATATGAGGCTGATTTATTGATGAACTTCTCAGAACTGGTAGCGAAACATAGCCAAGTTCTTCTATTTCACATTCAAATCTATCGACGACTTCATCAAATCCAAAAAAACAACAACACCACCACCGTTTCTTTTATCCAAACTTTAGAAGCCTATTTGAACATAATGTTGGACAAAGTCCTCCGCTTAATATTCGACTGTCCAAACTAATTCAAGCTTTGGAATTTGACACGTCCAGTGTTGATTTTTTTTATATTACTCCCGAAGTTATTTGTTGGATCATTAAGAAACCTGATATTGATATCACTTCCTGCTGAAACTAAACCTACCATTTCACTACTAGAATTTTCAACATCAATCCTTTCATTTATTGTTTAGTACCCTACTTACACAAGTATGTTTACCGATTGTTTGAAGGATTGGGATACAGGCGCTGCAGCTCCTCATCTTGTAAACTTCCTGATGTTGCTTCAGTTTTCACAAATGCAGACATTTAGGGATGTGCCTCCATGTGTGTTGTGTAAGCGTGCATGTGTGCAGGAAGGAGACAGTGCATGTTGGTGAAATTCCTTCTGAGATAGCACTATAAAGTGAGTCAGCATCGGATCCGCGCTATTTCACTGAAATACAATGCCGAAAGCACCAAGCACAGCATTTTACCCTGTCCCATTATACTAACAACGGGTGAACCAGTTGTTGTCATTGCCCTTAATGCTGAACGTTAAGCAGGAAATAACAACTCCCATTTTCAAGGACTTTATTATGTTCCGGCCTGTGGAGTTAACCCATTGCCTTCCTAACCTTGGCGAATGTGCAATAGTAAAGCCAAAAGTGAGGCAAAGCAATGCGTTTGGAAATATAAAAGGTAGTTAGAAATATAAAGATCCCAACTATTGTAATTGGTGCAGTAGCTTTGTTTTTGTCGCTTTATGTTCCCAAGTAGTGGGCACAACAAAAGCATACCGTGTTGTAAAGCGGACTGCGTGACTGGTTTGAACAATGTGCAACAGTACTCGATATATATAAGAGAATAAAAACTTTTAATTTCCATGTTTCATGAAAGTAGGATGGGGAATACGGTATGTCTTTCTCGTTGTTGTTTTCATAACCGGATTGTATTTCTAAACGTGATGCAATCGGACCGCTACAAATATATACAGTCAGAAAAAACCAAAATACATGAGAACCCCCTGTGACGTCATCGATCGGTACCCCCTCGTATATAGGTTGTCGCTATAAATAGATGCAGTCAGGAAAAACCCAATCACACGAGAACCCCCCTCCCCCCCCCCGTGACGTCATCGATCGGTATCCCCCTGCCGAAGGGGGGTGCCAGGGAGGTGGTAAGGATTATATAGGCGGGGGGACTGTGCCAAAAGCGGCACTCTCCTACTACTCGCTCGTGTCGTGACCTGCCAGTGCTGCTCATTTCTTGAAATTAGAGGAACCTTTCAACAGTGCACTGGCAGTGTCAGCAATAGTTGGGTGTACCCGACATACCGAGCAGAACAGTATTTCTTCTCTATCGCTGTCAAAAGTTGCCCCTGTAAATTCTTTAGGCGGTTCTCACTCTCGTAAGTTCATACTGCTTCGTAGAACTATCTTCACCACTCTGACTTTCATTCATTCGTTTCTACTCACTTTTCTCGTTTGTATCCGACATTTGTCGAAGATCTTTAAATCAGAAACTTGTTCTCCGACTACAGCGACTTCTATTAGCGTTAATAAAGGAGTTCACTCGCATCAAGGTCTCACGAGAGCTTGAATACTGACAGGAGTATGTGGTTAAACATATCATTAATCGGAACATGTTGGAAGATACCAATGTTAGCAAATTTGGGAATTCGGGAGTTTATTTGATGTCGTCTGGTCCCTGCAATTAGGGTGTACTTTCTAAACAACTTTCTCCTTCGTAATGTCTCCCTTGACACTGCCTCACGTTTCGCCTTAAGTTGAACGTTCGTCCATGTGAGGAAGGCTTTGGGTTCTGTCCTCTGGCCGAGACACCAGTCTCTAAAAATCGTAGTTTCTACTGGATGTCTTCGGCAGTATATTTCAGTGAGGTAGCACTATCAAGTCGACATCAGTTTCGCGCTATCACAAGGAGCCAAAAACGCGGCCTCCCAAAACACAAGCATACACTACACGCATGCATCTCGCACACAGGGGAGGCCGTCCTTTAATGACCATAGCTGTTGATAGGTTTGTTTGTTTGTTTGTTTGATTTTGTTTAACGTCCTATTAACAGCTAAGGTCATTTAACGACGGCCTCCACTGTGTGCAAGATGCATGCGTGTAGTGTATGTATGTGTATTTTGGGAGGCTGCGATATGTTCGTGTTTGTCTCCTTGTGATAGCGCGGAACTGATGCCGACTTTATAGTGCTACCTCACTGAAACATACTGCCGAAGACACCCAGCAGGACGCCCCACCCGGTCACATTATACTGACAACGGGCAAACCAGTCGTCCCACTCCTAATTTGCTGAGCGTTAAGCAGGAGAATAAACTACCATTTTTAAAGACTTTGGTATGTCTCGGCCAGGGGACAGAACCCAAGAACGTTAAACAATACAAACCAAACCAAACATTTATGTCATCTAGTCATGTTTTACCGTATAGTTCCATTCTACAATAATCAGATTATATAGCGATAGTTTGCATGACTTAAACTATCAAATCTTACAATCCAGCAACAAAATATCACTTTCCCATCGGGCAAGTCCACAAAAAATTTCACTTGTCTTCAAACAAAATTTTCTTGCCTCGGACCATCGGGTTACAGATATTTCGCGCCCTGGTATGGTCTCCAATAAGTATGGATTAAAATTATTTTTATTATAAAAGTTTAAAAAAAGAAAAGAGAAAGGACAGAAACAAAATCTGCATCATATACATGGAACCGAAGGCGGACAGCTGTATACCAAACCCCCAGGAAGGAATGTACAACGGTGAAACCTAGCATTTGCGTGCCGGCCGAAGGATGGTGCTGCGTGGTCTGACCTCTACCCTTCAACCTGTCTAGCTTGAGGGACCCTACCAGGAGCACAAATCCCCAACCAGCATTGCTAACCAGGTAATTGAGGTACTCAATCCCCCACCACTGAAAGTTGCAGCGACTAGGTGGAATACGTATGGAACATTGTTTCACGGCCTATCGACAATGCAAGTCATTTAGGGCCAGGCCAAACAACACTTTAAAATAAGCAATTACATTTTTTAATCAAACTTATATAATAAAAAGGTTTAAAAGGCGTCAAAATATATAAAAAGGTAACACATTGGTTGTAAATTATATCAGTTTTTATTTTAAAGATCGATTGAGTGTAAATAATCACATATTGATTGAACACAAACTGTATCAAAGAATATTTTCTTTCAAGATACATTATAGAATCGTGTTGCAGGATATGAGTACTTTGAATGTACATGTTGGTGGTGACCTTTACAAATTCCACAGAAGACTATAACAGATAATAAATTAAAAAATATTAATCAAACAAACTGAAAGACAAAATAAAGCAAGGCTCAATGGGCCTGCATCGCTCACCTGGTAATAATCTCACACTTGTAAACTCAAAAGTGATCTAAAATAAAGCTAAATGCAATATTAGTATTTATGACTACAAGTCATTCAAAAGAACCTGTTAAAATATTTAAAAACATTTCATTCCTGTGACCTTGAAAGTCGAACAAGGTCATTACGTTGAACAAGTTGTATAGCCCTTCTTCTCAGGATGCAAACTGCAAAATATCATCACCCTATCCTTTTGTTTATTGGGATTAGGTCATTTAAATGTTTATACATATTTGACCAAATGTGACCTTGAAAGTTGATCAAGGGCATTCAAACAATAAATAAAGCTTGCTACTGACCAAATATCAACATCCTGAGCATTTTGGTTATTCAGAAGAAGTTGCTTAAAAAAGTTAAACATGTTGGACTCATGTGACCTTTAAAGGGACATCAAGTGAAGAGCCATATTTTTTTTAATGAATGTATGTATTGTATGCGCTTCCACTTATGTTACCTTGCTATCCCAATAGTCATAGTCCGTTCCAAATGTCCAGTTTGACCACTTGAATTGTTCGGGAAAGCCCTGTTAAAATAGAGCCTGGCGGTTTTGAAACGAGACAGTAAACACAGGTGGTCTGATCGAGATCCAAAGGGGCCGCCAGGCAACTGCAACTTCTTACCGCACTATGAAACCAAGTAATATGATTTCTAAGTCCGTGTTGAAACTTTTTGAACCAGTAATTATTCATCATCAGAAGTTAATTGCACACATGCCAATATTCAGAATTTCAATGAAGAATTAATATTTGTTGGCAACTCGGCATTATTTATAGACACCAGGAAATATCTATTACCGGTACAAATGGAATGGGGCTAAACACCTTTCCTCAACCATGGGACAACACTTTCTGTAACAAGGAATATTGACGAGACGAATATCCCTTTTTAATTGTTTTCATAAAGTCTATATGCATTGACAATTATAAAAAAGAGAAACGTTTGTGAATTTTCTTTTACATTGTACAACTGAATGTCTTTGGCCACTTTTTTTCTATACCATGCATTATATATATTCATGTATACTCTCTTTCCCACTTTCACTGTCTTCATACTCTTAACACTTAGTAAGTCATATTAGCCATCACACACAATACACATTTCTAGCAAAACTACTACGTGTACATGTATAACATGTGTCAGATATGGAACGTGTTGAGATACTTGATAATTATATGTTTTCAATACTTTACATAGATTAAAGCATACTTTTAAATGGACCCTTTTTTATGGTGAGACAACTTTTCGTTAATCAGTTATTTTTGTCCGAAACAGAAGCCGTAGTTATCGGCAGCACGCGTCATTTTTACAACGTAAACAAGTGACTTTTTTTCCAGTTTTCAATGCGTATTCCGATTCTAACTGACGTCGAAAATTAATTATTTATAGAGAAAAAGTTGTTGCATGATCATAAATTCCAAGTCAACATCATGTGTAAACATGAACTGTTGAAACAACGATTTAAAAAAACATTTTTGTTATGCGATCCTATTTACTATAAGTAGGTTCTCCTTCCGCAGTTATTCATCCTGAACCGTCATTTTGACATATTTAAATCTTGAATGTAAATATAAAATAAATCGTTTACTTCAGCAATATAATTAAATCATACCATTTTACTGAACCCGGGAATATTATAAATTATGTAAATCTAATAGGGCACGTATCTCATTTGACCCCGAGTACCGACAGAGGACAGAATAGAATACGCCGTTGCTATCACAACAGTTGTCCATTAACATAACAAAATAAGTTCATATGTGTTCCAACTCGGATAAAGATACTAATGAGGTTAATAGTTTTAGATATTTATTCATAACATAAACAGCATTTCTGTTGATTCTATTTCAGCTTTAACCGGCTATCCGGAGGAATACATGCACCGTACTAACTGCTAGGGCAGTTATTGTCTCCTTTGAATACTATCCACCTGCAAAAATGATTCCATTACGTAATCCTTGCGCTATCTTTTGACCATTTAGCAACTTTTCGCTTCGTAGCTGACGCGGTAACGGTTTCCTCACACGGCTAGACATTTTGTTTACAATGAAAGGGCATGCTATGCACATGCGCTAGTAGAGGGATATCCCTGAACAAAACGTTGGTCAGACAGGTAGAAATCCCGATGATTATCTTAAAATTATTACTTTTTATGAATATGTATCAGCCAAATTCGATCATTATTTTCCATAAGGAAATCATTTGATATGTTTATGAAGTATTTGGAAAAAAAAGACAAAAAATAATACACTTCACCGTGATGCCCCTTTAATATAATTCAAGGTCATTCATTTGAACAAACTTGGTAGCCCTTCACCCCAGCATGCTACTGGCCAAATACCAACATCCTGGGCCTCTTGATTATTCAGTAGAAGTTGTTTAAAGTTCTTTTTAGGACAATTGACCCCTGTGACCTTGAATATAATTCAAGGTAATTCATTTGAACAAATTTGGTAGCCCTTAATCCTAACATGCTCCTGGCCAAATATCAATATCATGGGCATTCAGGTATAATTTTATTCATTCTGACATTATTGTTTTTACAAAGTTATGGCTCTGTGTTAAAAAACACTTGTACAGACAACTCCTTCAAAACTGTGTTGTCAATTTCAACGGAAGTTTACAGATATGGTAACTGCACCCAGACATTGTGCATCCAAGTAGTATGTTTTCGTTCCGACCCTTTAAAAAGGAGTTTTGGACCTTTCTTGAAAAAAAACTTTGTCTGCCTCATAAACTTCTGGGCCAATTTTATGAAAGTTTACAGATATGGTAATTACCCCCTGATCCTGATGTCGTGCATCAGGGTAGTATTGTTTTTCATTTCGACCCCTAAGGAGCTATGGCCCTTTGTTAAAAATCTTTGTCTTGACAACTCTTCCTAAACTACTAGAACGATTTCAGAAGAACTGGGTCATCTAGGCTAACAAGATTTAGTCTGAAAGTATGTTTTGGCATGGGGAGGGAGTACAAGAAGTATGTCAGTGACATATATACATAAATAATTACTGGTGGGGGACTATGGATTAATTTGCAATGCTTTGCCTTTGTTAGCCTTTAGCTTACAGTTCTGGTTTATATAGGAGCGGGGTATTAGTTAGTATTTGGCTTACATTTCGAGTTTTTTTTTTTGCCTTTTGCCCATTCCTTAAACAAAATATAATGGGATATTACACTCTTTAATATCTCGAACTCCAAACAAATAAAGCAAGGAAAGATGCCGTTGTCCGGCTCCCCATTTTTTTTAATTTATTTCAGCACATTTTGTTTTTGTGAACTTGAACGAAGGTCAAGGTCATCAAAATTAACAACACTTAAACTCATTTACATGACCAACCTACTTGTCAAATATCAACACCCAAGGACCTTAGTCATGAAGAAACATAAGTTAAAGGAAAAGTGAAAAGAAAGCTATTTTTTTGAACCAAAAGTGTTATATGCCAAATTTACCGAAAGATATTATTGGTAGCCAACTTTTTAGCAAGTATGAAAAATTAACGTGTCAAAAATGGTAATTTCTCTTAAGAAATAAAATTTCACACACTTTTATCCTTAAATCTTAAATTTAAAAAATCTCTATTGAAATAGTGTAATATTCGGTATCAAAATAACAGTTGAAATACGTTGCACACGATGACGATATCATTTTATGGTAATTGTGTCATTTAAATGCTCTTGGAGGAATTGTATTTCTGCACCTTTAACACCCACACAGGTGTTCGTCAATGAGGTCCCATTTATCATCATATGATTTCTGAAACTAACTGTTCTTTTTTTTTAGGTTCAAATTGTTTTAACTGTTCCTGATTTAAGCTTCCTATACCCATACCTTTTTGAATTTATCTTGTTTTGAAATTCCAAGAGGGGGCCGACGCTTATGTTAAATCTCCATAGGAGTTGACCCTACCTTACATCATGTTTTTATTATATCCTATCCCACTACAGGACATACAATTGAGGTAATATCATCATCACAATTGGACTAATCTACATGAGCTTTGCTGATGGATGGCCAATGAAAAATGTAGTCTGTCGAATATAAACCTTTTTACACACTTACCAAATGTTAACTTCATATAGAAGGAGAGTTCCCGAGCTGCAGAAAGACCCTAGTCGTTCTAGCGACTTGTCATTATAACCACTTTTTTATGAAATGAAACCCGTGAAGGTCAACATTTAATATTATACTTGAGACAGATGACATATTTAAGGATTAACCTTTTGTTTTGTTTAGTTGACGAGATAATTAATCCAATGGAGCACGAGGTAAATTGCGTAAACGCTATTTACCGACTGCTCCATTGGATTTAATATCTCATAAACTAAAAAAAATAAAAGGTTAATCCTTATATCTACAATATTTTCTTTAATCAATAACACCATTAAAAGAGTCGGATACAAACATTTACCTTGTGAAATCTGCGTTCAAAACTATTTTGACGTCATGTTAAAGCCGTTGACAGGCAGCTAAACCCAGCCCACTTTCTCCGTGACAACTAAATAATTATATATTTGTATGAAATTGAGGCAAAATACTATAAGTAGAAAATACTAATGACCGCGTACTTCCATCGTTTGAAAGTGATGCGCCCAAAGGCGGGAAATAGAGAGTGCTACCATGTCGAGCGATAGTGACTAGCCTAGGCCTGGTGGAAATTGAATATGCAGTTATTGAACTTGCTGTTTGTAAGCATACAAGAGGTTTGTACAGATGACATGTATGATGTGGATAAATCGTTTGTCCGCCGGATGATTGTTGGGAGAGGGAAAATTTGACCTACATTTCTAGGAACGATAGCCATCGTTTCTGTGTCATGGCGGCCGACACTCATAGATGAGAGAGTGGAGCTGATGGAGCGTTTTTGTACCGACGAACAATCGCGACTGTAGCTTCTGATCTGGCTGACAAAAGCATCTTAATAAATATAAATAACACTCCCACCAAAAATAAAATTCAATGTTTTTATTTTGTTGTGTCGAACGCACGGTAGTCTAAATGCTAGCGTTTGTTTGTAAACATGGACACAAGGTTTGCGGAAAGAAGTCTGCCAATATTTACATATATTCATACGTGGTGAACTGGATCACGTTCTACAATCAAGTTATTGAGAAATAAATAGACTTGCCCACATTTACGTTATCGATTCAGAAACAGTGGCAAATGCAAATATTTAATAATAATAATATTTATTTAACGTCATGGACATTGTCAACAACCTAAGCTCTGTACAGCTTTCATTACGACGCCATGAAATATGCTGTTTTCGTGGTGGGCGTTTGGTTTAATTTTTTAACGTCCTATAGGGAAAACCACCGTGCCATCGGAGGGATAACAACAAACAATAACTTATATCATTCTTTTTTCTCTCCCCCTTCGCTGGGAATCGAACTGAAACTTTTTTTGAGAGAGAGCGATTGGTCTGAAGCTCAAGCTTGATTGCCCACAGTAGAAATTACTGTGGGCGTTAGCGATCATGACCATAGGGACCTGTAAATAAGTAACAGCTATATTAATTAAGGTAAGCAGAGTAATTTTTTCATGTTTAAGGGGTTTATATAGACTTTCAGTAAAAATAACACCCCAGTGATCATATATGCAAGAAAGGCGTAAAGCTCGCGATGTCGAAAGATCGACCCTAGAAACAATTCTAGTTAATCTACGGGAAAATACGTAGTACAGTTGGAAAGATGATTTATTTTTAAATTTCCTATATGCACGTAAACTGTATTCTCCTTCCGCAGACATGATCGCCGTTTCCTCCAAAATACACGCCATTTCAGAGTTTCGCAATCATTGTGCCACTTTGTTTTAATAAGAATAATTAGGTTGAGGTCAGTGCGTGCCGAGACCCGTAGTGTGATTGGCTGGAAGTGCAGGCATTTTGTTGCTAAACCAACCAACACTGCATGTTTCGGCACGTGTAAATGTAGCCCTTGGTATTACAAACTAGTCTGATAGTGTAAATATAGGAGATTTGCATGGGAAATGTTTTGTGTGGCTTGTTGAAACAATATGTACGACAGTTAGGCAGTTAGCTTATCCAATAAATGTAGCTCTGGGCAATACAAACTATAATATGGATGGTTTTGTTTTGTTTAGTTTTGTTTAACGTCCTATTGACAGCTATGGTAATTTAAGGACGGCCTCCCCTGCGTGCAAGATGCATGCATGTAGTGTATGCCTGTGTTTCTTGAGGCTGCGATATGTTCGTGTTTGTCTCCTTGTGATAGTATGGTATAGGGTGTGACACCCTCTATTATAGAGGTCGGGGGTCACTCAGAAAAAAGTTTATAACTTGAACATGATTGAGATCCCCATCCCATTACCATACATAATGGGCATGATGGAAAATCTAGAACAGATATGCTTCAAGGATTGGCCTTTGGGTCTGGCCCTGGCCCTTGGATCTTATTTAGAGAATATTTTACTATGATTAGATAAAGGCTGTGATATTTTCGTTGTCTCCTTGTGATAGCGCGGAACTGAACTGATGCCGACTTTATAGTGCTATCTCACTGAAACATACTGCCGAAGATACTTACTTAAAAAAGACTTAAGTTAACTTGTGTGCTATTAATTTCATGAACAATGTTAGTTACAAAAAGAATATGAAACTTTGTCTCTACTTGATAAGTTTATTAATGAACAGTAAAACTGTTAATCAAGCAGAGGAGATATTGTATCGATATATGCATAACCCTACAATATCCAACAATAGGTGACAGTAACAAGATGCACATTGAACGGCTGTTACACCAGAATAATACATTTGATACATCAGTGTAAATGTTGAAGACATAAGTGATGCTGGCGATAATATTCAACCAGGTCGTTACACAGAATGTGATACCTGACATTGGAAACAGAATCACCATTCAAAATTTGGGGTCGTAAAGTGAACAATGCAGCAATAACAAAAGTATGCATCAACAAAAACAGTTAAGATGTTTTTCGGCATACTATTCTGACAAAATATTTACCAATGTTTCCTCTTTGGGCAACATATTCAATATAAGGTTTGTCATGTGCTAAACACAAGAGTACTATTGAAAACAGACTTAGGATATTAAAAGCAATCAGTCCAGATCGCAGGAAAAATAGCAGAATGGACGATTTTTCAAGAGCTTCATGAACATGCAACGGCAGTGCAAACATTTTTGCCAGTTTTATTTTTGTAGTTTTTAACAGCCCATCGACAATGCAAGTCATTTAGGGCCAACAATACTGTAAAAAGAGACATTCACGAAAATAAACACATCAAACCAAAACTTAATAGCTTAAAAAATGTAAAGGATTAGAGAAATACATCAATATCGAACAAATTGGCCTAACAATATATAATATTTTATTGTAAAGATCAATTACACAGAAACTGTTTTATAATATACTTTTCATAGACGGTACGTCATAAAATCTGTCAGGTATTTGTTTGAAATCAACGCATTTAATCATAAAGTGTTTGACTGTAAATGGTTGATCGCATGCATGACAATAAGGCTGTAACCATGTGTAATGTAGGTATGGCCTATGCGCAGTCGCAAGAGGGCAATTTCCTCTCTGCGGTCTGCTCTACTTGTTTTACATGAACCAACATTAGGTTGTATTGCAAATAACTTGCTGTTTAATTCTTCAGACCATTTATTTTGCCAATTCGTTTTAATAAAATATGTTACAGAAGGTTTTAAATCAGAAAAAGGCAGTGTAATGTCTTTCGGTTGGAGGTGAAGGGCTGCTTTAGCAGCTTTATCTACCTTCTCATTTCCGTTTGTTCCGACATGACCAGGTATCCAAATCAACATCAGGTGGCAAACCAATACAATTCTGTTAATACGAATTGGCAAAGGATTCTCTGAAGAGGTACTTTGTTAGATTTTGTTAAACGTCCTATTGACAGCTAAGGTCATTTTAGGACGTGCCTCCATGTGTGTAGTGTATGCGTCCTTGCGTGTATGTATGCAGGAGACAGGGTATATTTCTGTGCTGGCCTCCTTGTGATAGCGCGGATCTGAGCAGATATGGATTTTTAACCAGCTTCAAGAATAAAAAGGAGGATTCAAGAATAAAAAGGAGGAGAAAAAAAGAAGTCACTGAAGCTTATTTGCATGTACATACGTTTACTATCACTACTATTCCTTTTTCTCATCTAACATGTGTATGTTAGATTCTAAAAAGTTAGTTGCGTTATTTCCTTATTTATACCATAACGGACCTCGAATAACAATGTGTTTTTTTTTATCTATGTATTTGTTATGTTTCCGTTATCATGGCTACTCATCTCCAGATCTCACCTTCCATGTTGGCCATATCGACTCTTACCACTTTAGCCGAACCATCGATGATTGAATAGACTTCCGGAAAATATATAAGAGTTGTAGCTCTACATTTAGCATGGTGTTGTGTGCACATTCTTTATTTTAGCTGGAAACACACAGGTGAGTAAAGTACCTTATTTGCACTACATATAACATAGACTATTACACACTGTTTTCATAATAGGAACAAAGTATAATATGATCCAAGCCAATGTTATCTTCAGACATGTCATACACTCACTCACATTTATATAAGCAAATGTCGCACTAATGTAATACTGCGTCATTTATGTATGCATTACAACAATGTATTTATATCAATCAGTCGCTCAAATATATCTTGTTTCCAAAGCAATTGATACATGTATCGTAGTTCGTCAGAAGCATTTTCTTCTCCAAGCCATTTAAAAATATTATGTCAATCAATTTTGCTTTCAGTTCAGTTATAAATTTCAATTGTCTTAAATTATTGTTATACCCTACGTCTGAAAATATATCATTCATGACGTTCCAAAGTGTTACAAATGGACATGTACTAAAATAGCGATTGAAGGAATCCTTGGTCAAAGGAGACTTAACCTTTGTATAAATTGAAGGTATGGCCCTTGTGGATGCAGAGGAATGGTGCCCAAAAGGTGAATTCGAGGTTTAAATATTTAAAAGCCTTCTCCTTCTGTACCATTGAGGGGACCTTAACCAAATTTGGTCTGGAGCAACCTGAGGAAAAGGAACATGAATTTTGTTTAACAGAGGGTGTAGCTCCCCAGGATACAAATCCATCTCCTTCCAAATTTTGTGTAGAGCATCCTTTGGTAAGAGGAATCCATTTTGTATAAACGGAGGTTGTGAGAAGAAGGGTGGGGCCAAAAAGGGGAACTTATGGTTAATCTTCAAATATCCTTCTCCTTCTGTACCAGGGATTTTTACCAAATTTGATCGTTTGGCAAAGGCATTCAATATTTTAAGGACAGATAGTGCGTTTTGGGGAAAAGGCAGAGGGGTGGGGCCAAAAAGGCAGGGGTGTACTTTTTTCACTAGCCCTAACGAGATTTCCACCTTTTTTCCGATAAAGTCAAGGTTTATTATATAATATAAGTCATGCATTACATTGGTTTGGTTTTATTTTGTTTATAATAAGAATATTGCAATGGGTGCAACAGATTTACTTTTATCCCTAATTCTGCATTAGTTGTCTCCTACGATAGCAGTTGTATTCTTCTCTTTATCCCCGACCTGCATGGGTGATGCATTAAATGTTTAAACTACATTTTTCAGATGGTTTGATCTTGCCTCTACAGAACAAATTTAATATCTAAGCTGCAATATGCATGGAATGAGTGTTTTTATGACTTTGTCGTAATTAAACTGCTATTTGGCTGGTTTCTAAACCCTATAGTGGTATATTGTACCGGTATGCAAAACGGTCGGTGCTTTTTTTGTGTGTTTACACACCAACATAATAATATACTGTATTCAGTAAGTACTTACTACTTTGGATTTAAAGACACTCAAGGTAACTAACCCCGCAATAGGTCGTTAAACAAAACTAAACAAAACAAAACCATGCAGTCTAAAAGGGGTATTTTTTTGTATTTTTTTTTTGATACACGAAGTCAACTTGAAATAAATCACCCGACACAATTGACTAGCATCCAATAAATTGAAAACGAAAAGTAACTGGGGACAATGAATGACGAGTAACACCACTGATCCAGTCATTTTTTTCCATAAATTTCTATCTGAGCTCCAGGAATTCCCTGCCGAGTTTTGGACTCTTAACAGTTTGTGGCCACACTCATGTTTTGAGTGATCAGAATGGACGAACCAGGAGAGAAATCCTGGATACTTGGACCTTCAGCCATGGTGAATATAAGTTGTTGCAGGTGCTCATTAGTGAGGGTGTTTCTCAGAGATGTCTTGATGATGTTCATCCTTGAGAAGCCTCTTTCGCATGCAGCAATGCTGGGAGACAGTGCAAACGTGTACTTCAGGAGCTTGATAATGTATGCATCCTTGAACATGGCATGCCGCATGACCATCTGATACAACTCAAGCAGGGGATCGGCTCAGAATGTCATGACATGAGGTTTCAGGGCAATCCAGTCGTTGTTCATAATGATCTCTTTTTCTTTCTCTGAAGAAAGCTACCGCATAGGATGAGGTCATCAGCTCTTGCATTTCCTCTTTTCCATATGCACCCCTGCGAGTGGGGGATCGGGAAAAGAATAAACCTGCTGTCACCCACTGCAAAATGTATCGTAGGAGGCGACTTATGGTGAACCGTCTACAGTATTTGGGATTTGCTTTGTGGACACAAAAACGACCAAAATAAATCTTCTTGCGCCCATTGCAATGTTTGGGATCTTTATCTTTCTACTTCATCAAACATCGAAGAAAAATGGGTGGATTCATTACTGAGCTAAAGGTCACCGAAACTACAAAATCTACATAAATGACCTACTTAATCGCCTTGAAAATACGGGACAAGGTGCTAGAATAGGAAGAATAGACTGCTCAGCTCCAACTTGTGCAGATGACGTAACATTACTATGCCTCTCTACAGATTAGCTCAAGCCCTGCTAGACGTGGCCGTATACTACAGTAAGCGGGAGAGATACATCCTACAGCCAGCCAAAAGCGCCGTACAAATAGTCTACCAAACAAAAGACGACATACTAGTGAACAGATATTCAATCTTGGAGAAGAGAAATTCAAAGAGCAAGACAAACTTAACCATCTGGGGCTAATACGGGATACAAAATCCACAACTGTCGCTACAATAGACAACAATATACAGAAATCAAAGCGCCGAATATACAGTCTTATGAAACCCGGCTTGCATGGAGAAAATGGCTTACACCTAGTTACTTGTATAAAGCTGCTGAAAGTATATTTGCTACCGATTCTATTGTATGGGTTAGAGGTATGCCTATTATCTGTCACTCAAGTTAAGAGACTAGAGATATTCAAGAACAAGATTCTTACAGGATTACTTCCGATTGAACCACAGATACACAAGAGAGCGCTATCTCTGTTCGGATCTATCTCACGACTACCGCATACAAGTACTGAGAAAAGAATAGCATACAGACAACTGAGGACAAAAAGTCTAAAGTCACGGAGCTGGTTTTTGGAGGTAAAACAACTAACTCTAAAGATACAGTTGTGGGTTGCACAACGTTACACGATGTGCGGTGTGCGCACGATGTGTGCACGGTGTGTGAACGATGTGAGAACGATAAAAAGTTTGACGATCATTGCTTGCGCACATTTGTGTGAACGATTGACGAACGATGTGCGATAACAATCGTGGTTGGTGTAAATTTGAGAATGCCTTAACAATATATTTTTATATTGTGCATTTATGTTTTGGTGCAGGGTGCTGT
This sequence comes from Mizuhopecten yessoensis, assembly GCF_002113885.1. Classification (NCBI taxonomy): domain Eukaryota; kingdom Metazoa; phylum Mollusca; class Bivalvia; order Pectinida; family Pectinidae; genus Mizuhopecten; species Mizuhopecten yessoensis. Next base: position 635,312 of record NW_018404017.1, read on the forward strand.
GTGAAAAGTCCTGTGTGGACCTCTACCCCTGACCCGGAAGTGTATTTTTGACATGGGTGACACATGCAGACGATTATCTCAAGAAAAAGGCCAACATGCTATGTTGAAATTTTGATATTTTACTCCCAATATGTTGCTCTTGACCAGGTAAGATGGAAAGTTGGCTATCAAATATTGGGAATTTGGTATGAAATTAAATGTTATAATAAAACATATAAAAAAAGTAATTGTGGTCGTAGTCCTATGTCGTTTTCAACGATCGCAACAGCAATAAGAAATCGTTGAAATTTGAAGTTGGATCCACTCTCGGAACGCGTAGGTGCGTAATCCCATTCGGGTGTCGAATACTCATACGCTTGATGATTTTAACAAATTGATTAGCATATTAGATGAATGAAGTGATTGTCGCACGTCAATTAATTTCCTTACCTTTGATAATATGTTTTGATTCGGGGCTCAAACCCGATTTTTGAAGTAGATCGTCCATTTGTGATTTTGAGAATTTGCGCCCTTTTTGCTTTTTATGCACACGGCGCACGGTCCGGTATCCGGATGTATATCATCCGAATCAAATGAACGTTTGTATTGATAAACAACCTGATAGCAAAATTAAAGCGTTTCTTCGAGACCGCATTAACAGCATGGTGGCTACATTCGAATTCGGTTTGAATGCCATCTTGTTTACGCAAATGTTATTGCCGTTTGTGTAAAGGCGAAGAAATCCAGTTTCCCAATTTATTCGAGCCAGGCACTTGGAGAGATATGGAGCGTTTTGTGATGCGGAATCCGACGACGAGTCCGAGGAAACAGGATTCCCTTCACGTGAAACACTGGGAAGCTCACGTGCCAAAGTCGAAAAACAAAAGATACAGTAGGCCTACCGGCCAGTGGTGCAAACTTTGATGAAGAGTAAGTGGGTAGTTTCAGCTGCTTGACCAGTAACAAAATTCACGTTACTGAACTGCACATATGTCATATCATGATGTGGTGTTCACCCCAAACCGTATTGCACATTCCAATTCCATGTCATGTTTTATAGTTCTCATTCCCAGTACCAGTTCACTCGTGATCCAGGACAGGAGACATAACTCTTAAGTGTATTGTGCCCACTGCAACATTTTGCTGTGCACACATTAGGGAATATTGATTATATAAAGTAATGCCCATTAATTTTGGGGAAAACAAAAAAATGTTGTTTAAATCTTTTCATTGCCATAAAATCAGTTTTTCCTCCCCGACTTCAATGTCATGGATTTTTCATGGCCATGCTTTTTACCTTGGCAAGTAATGTGCAAAGTGGAAAAAATGTTATGGCCATAATATTTGTCATGGCCATTAAAGTTCCTAGTGTCGTGACCATTAATACCGATGTTGCAGACATGGCCTTTAAAACATGTCTTCCTCATTAAAGGAAACATTTATGGGCATGAAATATGGTTGTAATGGAAAAATAATGGTAACATATCATGGCTTTTTCATGGCCTCATTAAAAATGTTCAAACACATTTTCATGGTAGTGTTAATAGAACAGCCTTTTAGCGGGAAAGATGATGCGTTGTCAATGGTGACGAAATACACAGATGAGCAAAACAAAAATAGTTCCATTTTGCATATTTTAAATCATTTATTTAACCAACCAGCATGTTAAACAAGCACTAATTATCCTTTAATTTGATAGTAAATCCTAATTGGACAAAAATTATCTGTGAAATATTTCTGTTAAAAAAGGCAGACAATTAATCCTGGTCCGCACAGGTAGCTGACCGATAGTTGTACAGAGGCTTAGCTCACCAGGCCACGGGGGCTGTATGAAATGTCGTCGAGATGGGTTAAATAACTACCCTATTGAAATTGAAAGTACATCCATGAAATGTTGAGTTTCCTAAACATCGCGATGACGATCTAAAAGACTGGAACTGTGTGTCGACCGACTGCGACATTGGGACTAGCACATTATTGAAGCATTCAGCATGTGTTACTGTCGCTAAGGGGACTGGCCGACGTGCCGGGATGACTTGACCTGCTTCGCCACTTGCAACAGACGCTAGTGTAGAGGACGGAGATTTCTTCTGTTCAGTTAAAAACTATCTGTTATAAGATCGTGTAACAGACTCACTTCGGTGGCCCGACATGAACATGATGGGACTTGATTCAAATCCACAATCATTCATCGCCTGTATTGCCGTGGCACGGAGACAGTGTGCGGTGTATATTTTTCCGTTTCAGCACCCCTACAAATGTCGGCCATGAACCCGCAGAAGGTACGAGGCGCTTTCGGTTTATTTGTGAACAATATTTTAGATATGGACGTCGCTTTTTGCTGTAGTGGTTAAATAACTTCTGTGCCGTGGGATCTTTTTTTTCTATGAGGAGCCGTAACATTGCCACTGGGCAATTCGGAGTGTTAGTGCTATACATTCGCTTTCCGTCTGGGGCCTCCATGTTTGACAAGCCCCACTGGATTTTTTTTTGTTTTGCGTTTCGTGGCAAATTGTGACAAACTCTCCGTTCTCATCACTTCGAAACTTAAAGGAATTTAACCCTAACTGTTGATGGAACTCTATCTCGCGACTGACGAAATATATAGCAAGGGAATACCAGACGGCGTGTCGGAGCGTTATCGGGGATGTGTGTGATCCACGCAGGTAGGTGGCTATTGATGCTAAGTCATCTTTCTCAATGATTTCTTTATGCTTCGTAGGTCGAGGAACACCAGTTTTCATGCGGGTTTTCAGAAGACCATCAAGAGTACGGTTGGCTAATTTGAAAGCTTTATCCCTCACAATATCAATAATACGTCCGATATCTTGTAAATGCCTGTTGATTGCGGCTCGGACATTTTTTCATGGAGTTTTTAATGTACTCCTCTGCCTGTGCAAGGGGTATTTCTTCTGCTCTCTTCTTAGCGTTTTGGGGCCTAGCCTCACAGTAGAATCTTGTCAATACAGTAGCCAAGTCTGTTTCTGAGATCGAATTCATGTCAATGGGGTGTCCTGTCACCTCACGATTCCAATCTACAGGAAATACAAACTATATATTATTTAGTAACTGTTTAAATTAATCCCAAATTAGGCCTGTGACTACTATTTATTACTAAAATAATGAACTCGGCGACCAGAGATTTTCCTTTGTGTAATGGTGAAATAGTCAGTTAATTGCTGTATTTGAAAATTGCAATTACTGTTTGTTTTACTGTTTGTACTTTGTACATGGTTACACGGAGCGAGAAAGAACAACGAACGATTTTTAGCTCACCTGGCACGAAGTGCCAAGTGAGCTTATGCCATGGTGCGGCGTCCGTCGTCCGGTGTCAATATTTTACTTTAAATGACTTCTTCTTAATAACCGAAAGGCCTAGGGTGTCGATATTTGGTCAGAAGCAAACTGGGATGAAGGGCTACAAAGTTTGTTAAAATTAATGACCTTCACCCATTTTCAAGGTCACAGGGGTCAAATATGTTAAAAACTTTAAACATCTTCTCGATAACCAAACTGCCCAGGGATATGATATTTGGCCAGTATCATGCTTGGGTGAAGGGCTACTAAGTTTGTTCAAATGAATGACCTTAAATTATATTCAAGGTCACAGGGGTCAATTGTCTAAAAAAACCTTTAAACAACTTCTTCTGAATAACCAAAATGCCCAGGATGATGATATTTGGCCAGTAGCATGCTGAGATGAAGGGCTACAAAGTTTGTTCAAATGATGACCTTCACCCATATTCAAGGTCACAGGGGTCAAATATGTTAAAAACTTTAAACAACTTCTTCTCAATAACCAAAATGCCCAGGATGATGATATTTGGCCAGTAGCATGCTGAGATGAAGGGCTACAAAGTTTGTACAAATGAATGACCTTCTCCCATATTCAAGGTCACAGTTGTCAAATATGTTAAAAACTTTAAACAACTTCTTCTCAATAACCAAAATGCCCAGGGTAATGATATTTGGCCAGTAGCATGCTGAGATAAAGGGCTACAAAGTTTCTTCAAATAAATGACCTTCACCCATATTCAAGGTCACATGCATAAAATATGTTAAAAACTTTAAACAACTTCTTCTGAATAACCAACATGCCCAGGGTGATGAATTTTGGCCAGTAGCATGCTGGGGTAAAGGGCTATCAAGTTTGTTCAAATGAATGACCTTCACTTATATTCAAAGTCACAGGGTTCAAATATGTGAAAAACATTAAACAACTTCTTCTGAATAACCAAAATGCCCAGGTTAATGATATTTGGCCAGTAGCATGCTGGGATAAAGGGCTACAAAGTTTGTTCAAATAAATGACCTTCACCCATATTCAAGGTCACATGCGTAAAATATGTTAAAAACTTTTAAACAACTCCTTGATATTTCGATTGACACGGGCACCTGCTTACAACATCTTTCCTATCACCAACATTAAATATTGAAATATATATTTAGACATTAAATTTATTTTTGAAAAACAAAATTCAACAAATATTTAAACCAGTTTTCTATATATACCTGTTCGCACTCCGCTCATCGAGTTGGTCCCGTCAAATGCGAGGAAACGGACATTAGCCAGAGGTACTCCTTTTGCAAGGAAGAATTGCTGAATGGCGTCTGTAAGTGTAGCGCTGTCAGTTTTTACCACGTGTACTAAACCAAGAAAATGTTCACCGACAACACCGTGGAGGTTCCACCGGCCAAATAATGAAAACTGTTCCCTGCCGCTTTCATCTGCACTCTCGTCGGCCAAAAGGGTAAATAAAATCCTCCGTCATCATTGTTTCCAAGAGGTCCTTTTCTAAAAACGTGCTGATTACATCCATGATGTCAATAACAGAGTAGGAGGATAGGTATGTGGCATTGTCGGGTGCTGTGGCAACGTGATGCATTAAATCCCCCACTCCAAGGTCAGCAACAAACTTCACAAACTTCTCAAAGTTATCAGAAACAGACCAGTGGTGATGGATGAGGAAACAGTTTCACAGTTTCTTTATGGTGTCCCGGTTGTTACTTGTTTTTGATGACGCTGCTGACGTGCTTTGCCTAATGATCATTTCCATGATGTTAACTCTGTTTTCCTTCGATGAAACATCAGCTTGTATGGCATCAGTGTGCATCTTGCTATCATTGTGATAGTCAAGTGTGCGTGTGGGATGGTCACCCAATGTTGCACCCTGTGTGAAGATGTTGTTTTTACCAAAATTTTCGCAAACCTTACACATGTACCCTCTGTTGGGGTAACTGTAGTATAGCCATTGGTACTTGGTTTCATACAGCTCTTTATGGAATGTTCTCATGTCTTTTGACCTATCATCATCGCATGCTTCATCTATAGTCATTTTAGTACCGCCGTCGGATCGCACGGCCCGGTCGGATCTACTTTCACTTTTGACCTTCAATTTCACTTGGTGTTTGGGTACTGCCATTATGTTTCGAATCGCCGTTGTCGGTAGTATTTGCTCTCGGGATTTTCTTAAATACGTTATCAATTTTGGTGATCGTCTTTGTCTCATTCTTCTTCAGTCTTTTAACGTAATATCCCGCTTTGTGAGACATGATTAGGTTGTTGTTTACGTCGGAGACGTCACTCAAAAGCTTGAAACATCCCGGTCATTAATATGTTTGTATCACGGCAGGTGCGTTCGACAGAGTTTTACCGTTGTGCCGTCCCTGTAACACTGATTTTAAGCAGATCGAACGCTACTTTTGGAACTGTTTTTATCTATTTTGGCTGGGGAAAAAGAAATCTTTGAGAAGGGGACTTTTTAGTGTCATTTGGGGAACTTTTAACAAGCCTTGTGGGGAATTTTAGGGGAAAGGGGAATTTCTATCTCGAGGGGAAATTTACCGATAAACGGTAAAAAAAAGTAAGGCTGTATTGGTCCCTGGTCACACACACTCAATTCCATTGGACCAGTAGCAGATGGCATAATAATTACCCTTTATCTCTGAAGAAGATTCCACTTGCTGCTTGCTTTCTGTTTCAGTTGGACACTTTTGGAAAACCATGCAAGGCTTAAGTAAGCGATAAACTTATTGCGGGCCACTATCACGAGTCAGTTTGACGTTATCCAGAGATAAGCATTGGCAAACTTTTTATCTTATATTGTATTTACAACAAATGCCAACTTCTGGTTTTCGGTATGGGGTCAAATTTCAAATGTGCTGATATCGGTAGAAACATTCAACGATCTCATTCTCCAATTCTGCCTGTCTAATATTAATCAAAACTGGTACATGTATTACTCTGAAGGACCTGACGAACTTGTTTCTTTTTGGAGTGAATACATATTCAAAATGGCCGCAACGAACTCCGATTGGTTAATAGCCAATACAAATATGTTTCGTTTACGATGTAAAACACAAAGTTGATCTTTGGATATGATAACGATATATTTGAGGGAAATCGTTTTCTTTCATATTGTTTCAACAAAAAATGTCAATTTCCGGTTTTCTGTATGGGGTCAAAGTTCAATGGTGCTATTTTATGCAAAACATTCTAAGATCTTCTCCAATTCTTACAAGCCAAAATTAACCAAAGTGGTGCAACTAGTCCTCTGCGGCTATTTATGGCCAGCACGAGCTCAGATTGGTTTGGTTTAGTATTGTTGAACGTCCTTACTGCTGACTTTATTATGCTACCTCACTGAAACATACTACCGAGGGCACCCAGCAGGACACCCCAACTCATTCACATACTGACAATGGTCGAAACAGTCGTCCAACTCCTAATTTGCTGAGCGTTAAGCAGGAGAAGAAACTACCATTTTTACAGACTCTGGTACGTCTCGGCCAGGGGACAGACCCCAAATCCTTCCTTAAAGGGGTGAACCCTCAACTAAAGGCCAAAAGTGAGGCATTGTCAAGGTTTAGGTTTAGTATTGTTTAACGTCCTATCGACAGCTATGGCCATTAAGGACGGCCTCTCCTGTGTGCAAGATGCATTGTCAAGAGAGACATTAGAAAGGAAAAAGTTGTTTAGAAGAAGAAAAAAGATAAGATCCCAAATTTAGTCGCCTCTTATGATCATGCAATGGGGGCAGCAGGTACAATTCTTACGCCCTAATTGCACCTATCTTCTGTAATAATTGTCGATGTAATAGTTGAATATATGTACAATTCAACTGATGATACGTTGGATTCACCTATTGCAGGGCGGATCAGTGAGCAATTAACGTTTGTCTTATTGCAGGGCAGACCAGTGAGCAAAAAAATATTTGCTTCATTGCAGGTTCAATTCAATTAAAGATATATTTTAATATGACGAGTTTAATTTGGCTTTATTTCAATGGAGGACATGTTGTAATTGTACCAAGGTTCAATTCAATTCACCCTTCCACATCGTTGTTAGCAACGCGGTTGCTATACAAATTCAGCCAATCAGAGCGCGAGTTCGACATTGACACGAGGGTAAATATGAACGGCAGTAAAAAAAAAATGGTGAAGACGTGCTCCTGGGGAACCTGCAACAGCGACAGCCGATATGCAGAACGATTGGAGAACGGTGTGATATTTATTCCCTCACCAAAACCTAAAACCAACCTAGGAAAATGCCTGAGATGGATAAAGGCTTGTGGACGACCCCATTCGCAGCTTAACGCAACAAATAAAGATAGACAAAAGTGCGTTTGTTTAAAGGTATGTTTATATCCCTATATTAAAAATGTAGTAAAGCAGAGTACATGGTTAACCAAACAGGCAATAATCACATAAATCCTCAATTTCATTCATATGTTTTTAATAGGTCTCGACTTGTTATGACACTGTGTAAACATAAGAGCTGTCGGTCCAATACAGGGGCATGCACAGCGGAATCATCATTTCTTATTTTGATGTCTTGTGTTCTGCTGGTTTAGATTATACGCATAGAAAGAGTTCCGGGTGTGCAAGCAGCAAACTCATATCAATTGTTATCTTTAATCTTAATAAAACCAAAATTGTGTTGACCCATTAGTTGTTTACATTACCAGGCACTTACAGCTTTATTACATGTCCCTATGTCAACAAAATAAAAGTAGAAGATACTTGTTTACTGTTTACCATTAGACTATAACGAGAGTACACGACTTGTACAGGGAGCAATCAATCATGTGATCTCGATGTTGTTTTTAGAAAAATCACAGGAGGTTGGTGTTACATATATTAATACATGTATGCACACTATTACTCAATATTACAGTACTGTACTGACACTACTCTTGATCAAGAAAAATGCACAGCGGTAGGGTTTGTTATCTAAAATATTATATTATGTCACTGATATATTGGTTGCAAGTGACATAAAAAAATCCATGAATAATATGTATCAATCCAAAGAGGAAACTATTAATTTGTCATGATACTGTTCATGATAGATCTAATTTTGTTATGTTTATAAAGCCACACCTCCCATTACATTCTGATTTTACAAGTCATATATAGTTCTGGTTTGTTTCAGCATTTTAGGAGTGAGTTATAATGCATATTCCAACCTTACTTGGCTCTTTACATACGTAAATAAAGAATTCCCCCCCCCCCCCATCGGGAACTCCTGGAAAACCCATCAATCAGACGGCAGTATTCACGCACGTGATCAGACACAAAGCCATGCTTGCCACTTCATAATTCGAAAGCCCAAAAAAGTGAGAGACAAGGAGACAAGGGGAGGCTGGGAGGGAACTCGCCTAATGACTGTGGTAAGTATTTATAATAGAAATTGGTTTCACAAGAGAAACCTCAATTCTATTTCAAAATACGTTACCACAGTCATTATAATGCGAATTCGACTTACCGCAGTGGTGTCTCCGTGGAGCGACGAAGGGTTCGAACAATAGGACCCAAACCCCCGGAGGAAAAATTCAAAATACCTTTTCTTTTGTGACACAGAGCCTGATTACGACCAGCGTTCCGGATCAAGCGGAGAAGACATAATGAGGGTTATGCAAAAGAAGAGGGAGGACAGACAACGGACTGGGCATCCACAAGAGGGCCCAAAGAATACAACCCGTCAGACTGTCCCGACAAAGATCGGAGATAGAAATCCGTAAACGTAGAATGACCCCTCCAAACAGCAGCTGTCATGACCTCAGCGTAAGAAGAACCATTAAATAAGGCCCACGAAGTAGCTAAAGCGCGAACCTCATGAGCCCTAACCCCTGACACCCGCAAGGACTGATCCCCTGCCGACTCATACGCAGCTCGAACAGTCTGAACAATCCAGCGTGAGATGGTCGCTGCAGAGATATCAGAGCGACCGGGCTGGAGAGACTGGAACAGCCGAGACGAGTGTCCCGCCCCCCC